>NC_045719.1:25993042-26071782 GCF_009834535.1 Camelus ferus
AGCCCCAACTCGGTTTTACACTGAAAACTGCAGGAACTTCAAACCGGCACTAGGAACAGACTGAGAAACCAGAGAAAAGTTTCTCCTTCAACCACTTCCCTTTGTGCTAGATGAACGAATGTCTCCCCACATGCTCAGTTTTGAGAGATATGTGTATGTGAAAGCCGTCCTTCAACTAGCTTTGGGGAACAGAATGTTTCTTTTCATTTGCAAACCCAAGTCCATACATATATATGGGTAGGTACGAGCTCCAACTCTGTTTTACAGTGAAAACTGCAAGAAATTCAAACCAGCACTTGGAAACAGACAGAGAAACCAGAGTAAAAGTTTCTCTTGCAACCCGTTCCCTTTGTGCTAGATGAACGAACGTCTCTCCACATGCTCAGTTCTGAGAGATAAGTGTGTGTGAAAACCGTGCTTCACCTAGCTTCTTGGGAACACAAAGTTTCTTTTCAGTTGAAAACTCCACTCCATACATATATATGGGGAGGTACTAGCTCCAACTCGGTTTCACAGTGAAATCTGCAGGAACTTCAAACCGGCACTTGGAAACAGACTGAGAAACCAGAGAAAACTTTCTCCTGCAACCCGTTCCCTTTGTGCTGGATGAACGAACGTCTCTCCACATGCTCAGTTCTGAGAGATAAGTGTGTGTGAAAGCCGTGCTTCACCTAGCTTGTTGGGAACACAAAGTTTCTTTTCAGTTGAAAACTCAACTCCATACATATATATGGGGAGGTACTAGCTCCAACTCGGTTTCACAGTGAAATCTGCAGGAACTTCAAACCGGCACTTGGAAACAGACTGAGAAACCAGAGAAAAACTTTCTCCTGCAACCCGTTCCCTTTGTGCTAGATGAACGAACGTCTCTCCACATGCTCAGTTCTGAGAGATAAGAGTGTGTGAAAGCTGTGCTTCACCTAGCTTGTTGGGAACACAAAGTTTCTTATCATTTGCAAACTCCACTCCATACATATATATGGGTAGGTACGAGCTCCAACTCGGTTTTACAGAGAAAACTGCAGGAATTCAAACCGGCACTAGGAAACAGACTGAGAAACCAGAGTAATAGTTTCTCCTGCAACCCGTTCCCTTTGTGCTAGATGAACGAACGTCTCTCCACATGCTCAGTTCTGAGAGATAAGTCTGTGTGAAAGCCGTCCTTCACCTAGCTTGTTGGGAACACAAAGTTTCTTTTCACTTGCAAACTCCAATCCATACATATATATGGGTAGGTACGAACTCCAACTCTGTTTTACAGTAAAAACTGCAGGAACTTCAAATCGGCACTTGGAAACAGACTGAGAAACCAGAGTAAAACTTTCACCTGCAACCCGTTCCCTTTGTACTAGATGAACGAACGTCTCTCCACATGCTCATTTCTGAGAGATAAGTGTGTGTGAAAACAGTGCTTCACATAGCTTGTTGGGAACACAAAGTTTCCTTTCATTTGCAAACTCCACTCCATACATATATATGTGTAGGTACGAGCTGCAACTCGGTTTTACAGTGAAAACTGCAGGAACTTCAAACCGGCAGTAGGAAACAGACTGAGAAACCAGAGTAAAAGTTTCTCCTTCAACCCGTTCCTTTTGTGCTAGATGAACGAATGTTTCTCCACATGCTAGTTCTGAGAGATAAGTGTGTGTGAAAGCCGTCCTTCACCTAGCTTGTTGGGAATACAAGGTTTCTTTTCAGTTGCAAATTCCACTCCATACATATATATGGGGAGGTACTATCTCAAACTCGGTTTTACAGTGAAAACTGCAGGAACTTCAAAACGGAATTAGGAAACAGACTGAGAAACCAGAGTAAAAGTTTCTCCTGCAACCCGTTCCATTTGTGCTAGATGAACGAATGTCTCTCCACATGCTCATTTCTGAGAGATATGTGTATGTGAAAGCCGTCCTTCAACTAGCTTTGGGGAACACAAAGTTTCTTTTCATTTGCAAACCCAACTCCATACATATATATGGGTATGTACGAGCTCCAACACTGTTTTACAGTGAAAACTGCAGGAACTTCAAACCGGCACTTGGAAACAGACTGAGAAACCAGAGTAAAACATTCCCATGCAACCCGTTCCCTTTGTGCTAGATGAACGAACGTCTCTCCACATGCTCAGTTCTGAGAGAAAAGTGTGTGTGAAAGCCGTGCTTCACCTAGCTTGTTGGGAACACAAAGTTTCTTTTCACTTGCAAACTCCACTCCATACATATATATGGGTAGGTCGAGCTGCAACTCTGTTTTACAGTGAAAACTGCAGGAACTTCAAACAGGCAGTAGGAAACAGACTGAGAACCAGAGTAAATGTTTCTCTTGCAACCCGTTCCGTTTGTGCTAGATGAACGAACGTCTCTCCACATGCTCAGTTCTGAGAGATAAGTGTGTGTGAAAGCCGTGCTTCACCTAGCTTGTTGGGAACACAAAGTTTCTTTTCAGTTGAAAACTCCACTCCATACATATATATGGGGAGGTACTAGCTCCAACTCGGTTTTACAGTGAAATCTGCAGGAACTTCAAACCGGCACTTGGAAACAGACTGAGAAACCAGAGAAATACTTTCTCCTTCAAACCGTTCCCTTTGTGCTAGATGAACGAACGTCTCTCCACATGCTCAGTTCTGAGAGATAAGTGTGTTTGAAAGCCGTCCTTCACATAGCTTGTTGGGAACACAAAGTTTCTTTTCAGTTGCAAACTCCACTCCACACATATATATGGATAGGTACTAGCCCCAACTTGGTTTTACACTGAAAACTGCAGGAAATTCAAACCGGCACTAGGAAACAGACTGAGAAAGCAGAGTAAAAGTTTCTCCTTCATCCCGTTCCCTTTGTGCTAGATGAACGAATGTCTCTCCACATGCTCAGTTCTGAGAGATATGTGTATGTGAAAGCCGTCATTCAACTATCTTTGGGGAACACAAAGTTTCTTTTCATTTGCAAACTCCACTCCGTACATATATAAGGGGAGATACTAGCTCCAACTCGGTTTTACAGAGAAAACTGCAGGAACTTCAAACCGGCACTAGGAAACATACTGAGAAAACAGAGTAAAGTTTCTCCTGCAACCCGTTCCCTTTGTGCTAGATGAAAGAACGTCTCTCCACATGCTCAGTTCTGAGAGATAATTGTGTGTGAAAGCCATCCTTCAACAAGCTTGTTGGGATCACAAAGATTCTTTTAACTTGCAAACACCACTCCATACATATATATGGGGGGGTACTAGCTCCAACTTGGTTTTTCAGTGAAAACTGCAGGAACTTCAAACCGGCACTAGGAAAAAGATTGAGAAACCAGAGTAAAAGTTTCTCCTGCAATCCGTTCCCATTGTGCTAGATGAACGAACTACTCTGCACATGGTCAGTTCTGACAGATAACTGTGTGTGATAGCCGTCCTTTACCTAGCTTGTTGGGAACACAAAATTTCTTTTCTGTTGCAAATTCCACTGCATAAATATATATGAGGAGGTACTAGCTCCAACTCGGTTTTACAGTGAAAACTGCAGGAACTTCAAACCGGCACTAGGAAACAAACTGAGAATCCAGAGTAAAAGTTTCTCCTTCAACCCGTTCCTTCTGTGCTAGATGAACAAATGTCTCTCCACATGCTCAGTTCTGAGAGATATGTGTATGTGAATGCCGCCTTCAACTAGCTTGTTGGGAACACAAAGTTTCTTTTCATTTGCAAACTCCAATCCATACATATATATGGGTAGGTACTGGCTCCAACACGGTTTTACAGTGTAAACTTCAGGAACTTTAAACCGGCACTAGGAAACGGACTGAGAATCCAGAGTAATAGTTTCTCCTTCAACCCGTTCCCTTTGTGCTAGATGAACGAACGTCTCTCCACATGCTAAGTTCTGAGAGATAAGTGTGTGTTAAAGCCGTCCTTCACCTAGCTTTTTGGGAACACAAAGTTCCTTTTAACTTTCAAACTCCACTCCATACATATATATGGGGAGGTACGAGCTCCAGCTCGGGTTTACAGTGAAAACTGCAGGAACTTCAAACCGGCACTTGGAAACAGACTGTGAATCCAGAGTAAAATTTCTCTGGTAAACCGTTCCCTTTGTGCTAGATGAACGAACGTCTCTCCACATGCTCAGTTCTGAGAGATAAGTGTGTGTGAAAGCCGTCCTTCACCTAGCTTGTTGGGAACACAAAGTTTCTTTTCCTTGCAAACTCCACTCCATACATATATATGGGAAGGTACGAGCTCCAACTCGGTTTTACAGTGAAAACTGCAGGAACTTCAAACCGGAAATAGGAAACAGACTGAGAAACCAGAGTAAAAGTTTCTCCTTCAAACCGTTCCTTTTGTGCTAGATGAACGAAAGTTTCTCCACATGCTAAGTGCTGAGAAATAAGTGTGTGTGAAAGCCGTCCTTCACCTAGCTTGTTGGGAATACAAAGTTTCTTTTCAGTTGCAAATTCCACTCCATACATATATATGGGGAGGTTCTAGCCCCAACTCGGTTTTACAGTGAAAACTGCAGGAACTTCAAAACGGAATTAGGAAACAGACTGAGAAACCAGAGTAAAAGTTCCTCTTGCAACACGTTCCGTTCGTGCTAGATGAACGAACGTCTCTCCACATGCTCAGTTCTCAGAGATAAGTGTGTGTGAAAGCCGTCCTTCCCATAGCTTGTTGGGAACACATAGTTACTTTTAAGTTGCAAACTCCACTCCATACATATATATGGATAGGTATTAGCTCCAACTCTGTTTTACTGTGAAAATTTCAGGAACTTCAAACCGGCACTAGGAAACAGACTGAGAAACCAGAGTAAAAGTTTCTCCTTCAACCCGTTCCATTTGTGCTAGATGAACGAATGTCTCTCCACATGCTCATTTCTGAGAGATATGTGTATGTGAAAGCCGTCCTTCAACTAGCTTGTTGGGAACACAAAGTTTCTTTTCATTTGCAAACTCCAATCCGTACATATATATGGGGAGGTACTAGCTCCAACTCGGTTTTACACTGAAAACTGCAGGAAATTCAAACCGGCACTAGGAAACAGACTGAGAAACCAGAGTAAAAGTTTCTCCTGCAACCCGTTCCCTTTGTGCTAGATGAACGAATGTCTCTCCCCATGCTCAGTTCTGAGAGATATGTGTATGTGAAAGCCGTCCTTCAACTAGCTTTGGGGAACACAAAGTTTCTTTTCATTTGCAAACCCAACTCCATACATATATATGGGTAGATACGAGCTCCAACACTGTTTTACAGTGAATACTGCAGGAACTTAAAACCGGCACTTGGAAACAGACTGAGAAACCAGATTAAAACTTTCTCCTGCAACCCGTTCCCTTTGTGCTAGATGAACGAACGTCTCTCCACATGCTCAGTTCTGAGAGAAAAGTGTGTGTGAAGCCGTGCTTCACCTAGTTGTTGGGAACACAAAGTTTCATTTCATTTGCAAACTCCACTCCATACATATATATTGGTAGGTCGAGCTGCAACTCGGTTTTACAGTGAAAACTGCAGGAACTTCAAACCGGCAGTAGGAAAAAGACTGAGAACCAGAGTAAAAGTGTCACTTGCAACCCGTTCCCTTTGTGCTAGATGAACGAACGTCTCTCCACATGCTCAGTTCGGAGATATAAGTGTGTGTGAAAGCCATCCTTCACCTAGCTTGTTGAAAACACAAAGTTTCTTTTCAGTTGCAAACTCCACTCCATACATATATATGGATAGGTACTAGCCCCAACTCGGTTTTACACTGAAAACTGCAGGAACTTCAAACCGGCACTAGGAAACAAACTGAGAAACCAGAGTAAAAGTTTCTCCTTCAACCACTTCCCTTTGTGCTAGATGAACGAATGTCTCTCCACATGCTCATTTCTGAGAGATATGTGTATGTGAAAGCCGTCCTTCAACTAGCTTTGGGGAACAGAATGTTTCTTTTCATTTGCAAACCCAAGTCCATACATATATATGGGTAGGTACGAGCTCCAACTCTGTTTTACAGTGAAAACTGCAGGAAATTCAAACCAGCACTTGGAAACAGACAGAGAAACCAGAGTAAAAGTTTCTCTTGCAACCCGTTCCCTTTGTGCTAGATGAACGAACGTCTCTCCACATGCTCAGTTCTGAGGGATAAGTGTGTGTGAAAACCGTGCTTCACCTAGCTTGTTGGGAACACAAAGTTTCTTTTCAGTTGAAAACTCCACTCCATACATATATATGGGGAGGTACTAGCTCCAACTCGGTTTCACAGTGAAATCTGCAGGAACTTCAAACCGGCACTTGGAAACAGACTGAGAAACCAGAGAAAAGCTTTCTCCTGCAACCCGTTCCCTTTGGCCTAGATGAACGAACGTCTCTCCACATGCTCAGTTCTGAGAGATAAGAGGGTGTGAAAGCTGTGCTTCACCTAGCTTGTTGGGAACACAAAGTTTCTTATCATTTGCAAACTCCACTCCATACATATATATGGGTAGGTACGAGCTCCAACTCGGTTTTACAGAGAAAACTGCAGGAAATTCAAACCGGCACTAGGAAACAGACTGAGAAACCAGAGTAATAGTTTCTCCTGCAACCCGTTCCCTTTGTGCTAGATGAACGAACGTCTCTCCACATGCTCAGTTCTGAGAGATAAGTGTGTGTTAAAGCCGTCCTTCACCTAGCTTGTTGGGAACACAAAGTTTCTTTTCACTTGCAAACTCCACTCCATACATATATATGGGTAGGTACGAACTCCAACTCTGTTTTACAGTAAAAACTGCAGGAACTTCAAATCGGCACTTGGAAACAGACTGAGAAACCAGAGTAAAACTTTCACCTGCAACCCGTTCCCTTTGTACTAGATGAACGAACGTCTCTCCACATGCTCATTTCTGAGAGATAAGTGTGTGTGAAAACAGTGCTTCACATAGCTTGTTGGGAACACAAAGTTTCCTTTCATTTGCAAACTCCACTCCATACATATATATGTGTAGGTACGAGCTGCAACTCGGTTTAACAGTGAAAACTGCAGGAACTTCAAACCGGCAGTAGGAAACAGACTGAGAAACCAGAGTAAAAGTTTCTCCTTCAACCCGTTCCTTTTGTGCTAGATGAACGAATGTTTCTCCACATGCTAGTTCTGAGAGATAAGTGTGTGTGAAAGCCGTCCTTCACCTAGCTTGTTGGGAATACAAGGTTTCTTTTCAGTTGCAAATTCCACTCCATACATATATATGGGGAGGTACTATCTCAAACTCGGTTTTACAGTGAAAACTGCAGGAACTTCTAAACGGAATTAGGAAACAGACTGAGAAACCAGAGTAAATGTTTCCCTTGCAACCCGTTCCGTTTGTGCTAGATGAACGAACGTCTCTCCACATGCTCAGTTCTGAGAGATAAGTGTGTGTGAAAGCCGTCCTTCAGCTAGCTTGTTGGGAACACAAAGTTTCTTTTCACTTGCAAACTCCACTCCATACATATATGGGGAGGTACTAGCTCCAACTCGGTTTTACAGTGAAATCTGCAGGAACTTCAAACCGGCACTTGGAAACAGACTGAGAAACCAGAGAAATACTTTCTCCTTCAAACCGTTCCGTTTGTGCTAGATGAACGAACGTCTCTCCACATGCTCAGTTCTGAGAGATAAGTGTGTTTGAAAGCCGTCCTTCACCTAGCTTGTTGGGAACACAAAGTTTCTTTTCAGTTGCAAACTCCACTCCACACATATATATGGATAGGTACTAGCCCCAACTTGGTTTTACACTGAAAACTGCAGGAAATTCAAACCGGCACTAGGAAACAGACTGAGAAAGTAGAGTAAAATTTCTCCTTCAACCCGTTCCCTTTGTGCTAGATGAACGAATGTCTCTCCACATGCTCAGTTCTGAGAGATATGTGTATGTGAAAGACGTCCTTCAACTATTTTTGGGGAACACAAAGTTTCTTTTCATTTGCAAATTCCACTCCATACATATATATGGGTAGGTCGAGCTGCAACACGGTTTTACAGTGAAAACTGCAGGATCTTCAAACAGGCAGTAGGAAAAAGACTGAGAACCAGAGTAAAAGTTTCTCTTGCAACCCGTTCCCTTTGTGCTAGATGAACGAACGTCTCTCTACATGCTCAGTTCTGAGAGATATGTGTGTGTGAAAGCCGTGCTTCACCTAGCTTGTTGGGAACACAAAGTTTCTTTTCAGTTGAAAAATCCACTCCATACATATATATGGGGAGGTACTAGCTCCAACTCGGTTTCACAGTGAAATCTGCAGGAACTTCAAACCGGCACTTGGAAACAGACTGAGAAACCAGAGAAAATTTTCTCCTGCAACCCGTTCCCTTTGTGCTAGATGAACGAACGTCTCTCCACATGCTCAGTTCTGAGAGATAAGTGTGTGTGAAAGCCGTGCTTCACCTAGCTTGTTGGGAACAAAAAGTTTCTTTTCAATTGAAAACTCAACTCCATACATATATATGGGGAGGTACTAGCTCCAACTCGGTTTCACAGTGAAATCTGCAGGAACTTCAAACCGGCACTTGGAAACAGACTGAGAAACCAGAGAAAAACTTTCTCCTGCAACCCGTTCCCTTTGTGCTAGATGAACGAACGTCTCTCCACATGCTCAGTTATGAGAGATAAGTGTGTGTGAAAGCCGTGATTCACCTAGCTTGTTGGGAACACAAAGTTTCTTATCATTTGCAAACTCCACTCCATACATATATATGGGTAGGTACGAGCTGCAACTCGGTTTTAAAGTGATAACTGCAGGAACTTCAAACCGGCAGTAGGAAACAGTCTGAGAACCAGAGTAAATGTTCCTCCTGCAACCCATTCCCTTTTTTGCTAGATGAACGAACGTCTCTCCACATGCTCAGTTCTGAGAGATAAGTGTGTTTGAAAGCGGTCCTTCACCTAGCTTGTTGGAAACACAAAGATTCTTTTCACTTGCCAACTTCACTCCATATATATATATGGGGAGTTACTATCTCCAACACGGTTTAACAGTGAAAACAACAGGAACTTCAAACCGGCACTAGGAAACTGACTGAGAATCCAGAGTAAAAGTTTCTCCTGCAACCCGTTCCTTTTGTGCTACATGAACGAACGTCTCTCCACATGCTCAGTCCTGAGAGATAAGTGTGTGTGAAAGCCGTCCTTCAACTAGCTTGTTGGGAACACAAAGTTCCTTTTCATTTGCAAACTCCACTCCATACAATTACATGGGGACGTACTAGCTCCAATTCGGTTTTAGAGTGAAAACTACAGGAACTTCAAACTGGCAGTAGGAATCACACTGAGAAACCAGAGTAAAGGTTTCTACTGCATCCCGTTCCATTTGAGCTATATGAACGAAAGACTCTTCACATGCTCAGTTCTGAGAGATAAGTGTGTGTAAAGCCGTACTTCCCCTAGCTTTTTGGGAACACAATGTTACTTTTCAGTTGCATACTCCACTCCATACATATATATGGGGAGGTACTAGCTCCAAATCTGTTATACAATGAAAAGTGCAGGAACTTCTAACCGGAACTAGGAATCACACTGAGAAACCAGAGTAAAAGTTTCTCCTGCAACCCGTTCCCTTTGTGCTAGATGAACGAATGTCTCTCCACATGCTCAGTTCTGAGGGATATGTGTATGTGAAAGCGGTCCTTCAACTAGCTTGTTGGGAACACAAAGTTTCTTTTCATTTGCAAACTCCACTCTGTACATATATAAGGGGAGATACTAGCTCCAACTCGGTTTTACAGAGAAAACTGCAGGAACTTCAAACCGGCACTAGGAAACAGACTGAGAAAACAGAGTAAAAGTTTCTCCTGCAACCCGTTCCCTTTGTGCTAGATGAACGAACGTCTCTCCACATGCTCAGTTCTGAGAGATAATTGTGTGTGAAAGCCGTCCTTCAACTAAGTTGTTGGGATCACAAAGTTTCTTTTAACTTGCAAACACCACTCCATACATATATATGGGGGGGTACTAGCTCCAACTCGGTTTTTCAGTGAAAACTGCAGGAACTTCAAACCGGCACTAGGAAAAAGATTGAGAAACCAGAGTAAAAGTTTCTCCTGCAAACCGTTCCCATTGTGCTAGATGAACGAACTTCTCTGCACATGCTCAGTTCTGACAGATAAGTATGTGTGAAAGCCGTCCTTCACCTAGCTTGTTGGGAACACAAAATTACTTTTCAGTTGCAAATTCCACTCCATAAATATATATGGGGAGGTACCAGCTCCAACACGGTTTTACAGAGAAAACTACAGGAACTTCAAACTGGCAGTAGGAATCACACTGAGAAACCAGAGTAAAGGTTTCTACTGCATCCCGTTCCATTTGAGCTATATGAACGAAAGACTCTTCACATGCTCAGTTCTGAGAGATAAGTGTGTGTAAAGCCGTACTTCCCCTAGCTTTTTGGGAACACAATGTTACTTTTCAGTTGCATACTCCACTCCATACATATATATGGGGAGGTACTAGCTCCAAATCTGTTATACAATGAAAAGTGCAGGAACTTCTAACCGGAACTAGGAATCACACTGAGAAACCAGAGTAAAAGTTTCTCCTGCAACCCGTTCCCTTTGTGCTAGATGAACGAATGTCTCTCCACATGCTCAGTTCTGAGGGATATGTGTATGTGAAAGCGGTCCTTCAACTAGCTTGTTGGGAACACAAAGTTTCTTTTCATTTGCAAACTCCACTCTGTACATATATAAGGGGAGATACTAGCTCCAACTCGGTTTTACAGAGAAAACTGCAGGAACTTCAAACCGGCACTAGGAAACAGACTGAGAAAACAGAGTAAAAGTTTCTCCTGCAACCCGTTCCCTTTGTGCTAGATGAACGAACGTCTCTCCACATGCTCAGTTCTGAGAGATAATTGTGTGTGAAAGCCGTCCTTCAACTAAGTTGTTGGGATCACAAAGTTTCTTTTAACTTGCAAACACCACTCCATACATATATATGGGGGGGTACTAGCTCCAACTCGGTTTTTCAGTGAAAACTGCAGGAACTTCAAACCGGCACTAGGAAAAAGATTGAGAAACCAGAGTAAAAGTTTCTCCTGCAAACCGTTCCCATTGTGCTAGATGAACGAACTTCTCTGCACATGCTCAGTTCTGACAGATAAGTATGTGTGAAAGCCGTCCTTCACCTAGCTTGTTGGGAACACAAAATTACTTTTCAGTTGCAAATTCCACTCCATAAATATATATGGGGAGGTACCAGCTCCAACACGGTTTTACAGAGAAAACTACAGGAACTTCAAACTGGCAGTAGGAATCACACTGAGAAACCAGAGTAAAGGTTTCTACTGCATCCCGTTCCATTTGAGCTATATGAACGAAAGACTCTTCACATGCTCAGTTCTGAGAGATAAGTGTGTGTAAAGCCGTACTTCCCCTAGCTTTTTGGGAACACAATGTTACTTTTCAGTTGCATACTCCACTCCATACATATATATGGGGAGGTACTAGCTCCAAATCTGTTATACAATGAAAAGTGCAGGAACTTCTAACCGGAACTAGGAATCACACTGAGAAACCAGAGTAAAAGTTTCTCCTGCAACCCGTTCCCTTTGTGCTAGATGAACGAATGTCTCTCCACATGCTCAGTTCTGAGGGATATGTGTATGTTAAAGCGGTCCTTCAACTAGCTTGTTGGGAACACAAAGTTTCTTTTCATTTGCAAACTCCACTCTGTACATATATAAGGGGAGATACTAGCTCCAACTCGGTTTTACAGAGAAAACTGCAGGAACTTCAAACCGGCACTAGGAAACAGACTGAGAAAACAGAGTAAAAGTTTCTCCTGCAACCCGTTCCCTTTGTGCTAGATGAACGAACGTCTCTCCACATGCTCAGTTCTGAGAGATAATTGTGTGTGAAAGCCGTCCTTCAACTAAGTTGTTGGGATCACAAAGTTTCTTTTAACTTGCAAACACCACTGCATACATATATATGGGGGGGTACTAGCTCCAACTCGGTTTTTCAGTGAAAACTGCAGGAACTTCAAACCGGCACTAGGAAAAAGATTGAGAAACCAGAGTAAAAGTTTCTCCTGCAAACCGTTCCCATTGTGCTAGATGAACGAACTTCTCTGCACATGGTCAGTTCTGACAGATAACTGTGTGTGATAGCCGTTCTTCACCTAGCTTGTTGGGAACACAAAATTTCTTTTCTGTTGCAAATTCCACTGCATAAATATATATGAGGAGGTACTAGCTCCAACTCGGTTTTACAGTGAAAACTGCAGGAACTTCAAACCGGCACTAGGAAACAGACTGAGAATCCAGAGTAAACGTTTCTCCTTCAACCCGTTCCCTCTGTGCTAGATGAACGAATGTCTCTCCACATGCTCAGTTCTGAGAGATATGTGTATGTGAATGCCGCCTTCAACTAGCTTGTTGGGAACACAAAGTTTCTTTTCATTTGCAAACTCCAATCCATACATATATATTGGTAGGTACTGGCTCCAACACGGTTTTACAGTGTAAACTTCAGGAACTTTAAACCGGCACTAGGAAACGGACTGAGAATCCAGAGTAATAGTTTCTCCTTCAACCCGTTCCCTTTGTGCTACATGAACGAACGTCTCTCCACATGCTAAGTTCTGAGAGATAAGTGTGTGTTAAAGCCGTCCTTCACCTAGCTTTTTGGGAACACAAAGTTCCTTTTAACTTTCAAACTCCACTCCATACATATATATGGGTATGTACGAGCTCCAACTCGGTTTTTCATTGAAAACTGCAGGAACTTCAAAACGGCACTAGGAAACAGACTGAGAAACCAGAGTAAAAGTTTCTCCTGCAAACCGTTCCCATTGTGCTAATTGAACGAACGTCTCTGCACATGCTCAGTTCTGACAGATAAGTATGTGTGAAAGCCGTCCTTCACCTAGCTTGTTGGGAACAAAAAATTACTTTTCAGTTGCAAATTCCACTCCCTAAATATATATGGGGAGGTACCAGCTCCAACACGGTTTTACAGAGAAAACTACAGGAACTTCAAACTGGCAGTAGGAATCACACTGAGAAACCAGAGTAAAGGTTTCTACTGCATCCCGTTCCATTTGAGCTATATGAACGAAAGACTCTTCACATGCTCAGTTCTGAGAGATAAGTGTGTGTAAAGCCGTACTTCCCCTAGCTTTTTGGGAACACAATGTTACTTTTCAGTTGCATACTCCACTCCATACATATATATGGGGAGGTACTAGCTCCAAATGTGTTATACAATGAAAAGTGCAGGAACTTCTAACCGGAACTAGGAATCACACTGAGAAACCAGAGTAAAAGTTTCCCATGCAACCCGTTCCCATTGTGCTAGATGAATGAACGCGTCTCTAGATGCTCAGTTCTGAGAGATAAGTTTGTGTGAAAGCCGTCCTTCACCTAGCTTGTTGGGAACACAAAGTTTCTTTTCAGTTGCAAACTCCATTCCATACATATATATCGGGAGGTACTAGCTCCAACTCGGTTTTACACTGAAAACTGCAGGAACTTCCAACCGGCACTAGGAAACAGACTGAGAAACCAGAGTAAAAGTTTCTCCTTAAAACCGTTCCCTTTGTGCTAGATGAACGAATGTCTCTCCACATGCTCAGTTCTGAGAGATATGTGTATGTGAAAGCGGTCCTTCAACTAGCTTGTTGGGAACACAAAGTTTCTTTTCATTTGCAAACTCCACTCCGTACATATATAAGGGGAGATACTAGCCCCAACTCGGTTTTACAGAGAAAACTGCAGGAACTTCAAACCGGCACTAGGAAACAGACTGAGAAAACAGAGTAATAGTTTCTCCTGCAACCCGTTCCCTTTGTGCTAGATAAACGAACGTCTCTCCACATGCTCAGTTCTGAGAGATAATTGTGTGTGAAAGCCGTCCTTCAACTAGCTTGTTGGGA
Source organism: Camelus ferus (assembly GCF_009834535.1). NCBI lineage: Eukaryota > Metazoa > Chordata > Mammalia > Artiodactyla > Camelidae > Camelus > Camelus ferus. Next base: position 26,006,896 of record NC_045719.1, read on the forward strand.
TCACAAAGTTTCTTTTAACTTGCAAACACCACTGCATACATATATATGGGGGGGTACTAGCTCCAACTCGGTTTTACAGTGAAAACTGCAGGAACTTCAAACCGGCACTAGGAAACAGATTGAGAAACCAGAGTAAAAGTTTCTCCTGCAACCCGATCCATTTGTGCTAGATGAAAGAACGTCTCTCCACATGCTCAGTTCTGATAGATATGTGTATGTGAAAGCCGTCCTTCAACTAGCTTGTTGGGAACACAAAGTTTCTTTTCATTTGCAAACTCCACTCCATATATATATATGGGTAGGTACGAGCTCCAACTCGGTTTTACAGTGAAAACTGCAGGATCTTCAACCCGGCACTAGGAAACCGACAAAGAAAGCAGAGTAAAAGTTTCTCCTGCAACCCTTTCCCTTTGTGCTAGATGAATGAACGTCTCTCCACATGCTCAGTTCTGAGAGAAAAGTGTGTGTGAAAGCCGTCCTTCACCTAGCTTGTTGGGAACACAAAGTTTCTTTTCAGTTGCAAACTCCACTCCACATATATAAATGGGGAGTTACGAGCTCCAACTCGGTTTTACAGTGAAAACTGCAGGAACTTCAAACCGTTACTAGGAAACAGACTGAGAAACCAGAGTAAAAGTTATTCCTGCAACCCGTTCCGTTTGTGCTAGATGAACGAACGACTCTCCACATGCTCAGTTCTGAGAGATAAATGTGTGTGAAAGCCGTCCTTCACTTAGCTTGTTGGGAACACAAAGTTCCTTTTCAGTTGCAAACTCCACTCCATACATATATATGGGGAGGTACTTGCTCCAACTCGGTTTTATAGTGAAAACTGCAGGAACTTCAAACCGGCACTAGGAAACAGACTGAGAAACAAGAGTAAACCTTTCTCCTGTAACCCGTTCCCATTGTGCTAGATGAACGAACTTCTCTGCACATGGTCAGTTCTGACAGATAACTGTGTGTGATAGCCGTCCTTCACCTAGCTTGTTGGGAACAAAAAATTTCTTTTCTGTTGCAAATTCCACTGCATAAATATATATGAGGAGGTACTAGCTCCAACTCGGTTTTACAGTGAAAACTGCAGGAACTTCAAACCGGCACTAGGAAACAGACTGAGAATCCAGAGTAAAAGTTTCTCCTTCAACCCGTTCCCTCTGTGCTAGATGAACGAATGTCTCTCCACATGCTCAGTTCTGAGAGATATGTGTATGTGAATGCCGCCTTCAACTAGCTTGTTGGGAACACAAAGTTTCTTTTAATTTGCAAACTCCACTCCATACATATATATGGGGATGTACTAGCTCCAACCCGGTTTTACAGTGAAAACTGCAGGAACTTCAAACCGGCACTAGGAAACAGACTTAGAAACCAGAGTAAAATTTCCTCCTGCATCCCGTTCCCTTTGTGCTAGATGAACGAACGTCTCTCCACATGCTCAGTTCTGAGAGATATGTGTATATGGAAGCCGTCCTTCAACTAGCTTGTTGGGAACACAAAGTTTCTTTTCATTTGCAAACTCCACTCCATACATGTATATGGGTAGGTACGAGCTCCAACTCGGTTTTCCAGTGAAAACTGCAGGAAATTCAAACCAGCAATAGGAAACAGACTGAGAAACCAGAGTAAAAGTTTCTCCTGCAACCCGTTCCGTTTGTGCTAGATGAACGAACGTCTCTCCACATGCTAGGTTCTGAGAGATTACTGTGTGTGAAAGCCGTCCTTCACCTAGCTTGTTGGGAACACAAAGTTTCTTTTAGGTTGCAAACTCCACTCCATATATATATATGGGGTGTTACGAGCTCCAACTCGGTTTTACAGTGAAAACTGCAGGAAATTCAAACCAGTACTAGGAAACAGACTGAGAAACCAGAGTAAAAGTTATTCCTGCAACCCGTTCCCTTTGTGCTAGATGAACGAACGACTCTCCACTTGCTCAGTTCTGAGAGATAAGTGTGTGTGAAAGCCGCCCTCACCTAGCTTGTTGGAAACACAAAGTTCCTTTTCAGTTGCAAACTCCACTCCATACATATATATAGGTAGGTACTAGCTCCAACTCGGTTTTACAGGGAAAACTGCAGGAACTTCAAACCGGCACTAGGAAACAGACTGAGAAACCAGAGTAAAAGTTACTCCTGCAACCCGTTCCCTTTGTGCTAGATGAATGAACGTCTCTCCACATGCTCAGTTCTCAGAGATAAGTGTGTGTGAAAGCCGTCCTTCACCTAGCTTGTTGGGAACACAAAGTTCCTTTTCAGTTGCAAACTCCACTCCATACGTATATATGAGGAGGTACTAGCTCCAACTCGGTTTTTCAGTGAAAACTGCAGGAACTTAAAACTGGCACTAGGAAACAGACTGAGAAACCAGAGTAAAAGTTTCTCCTGCAACCCGATCCCTTTGTGCTAAATGAACGAACGTCTCTCCACATGCTTATTTCTGAGAGATATGTGTATGTGAAAGCCGTCCTTCACCTAGCTTGTTGGGAACACAAAGTTCCTTTTAAGTTGCAAACTCCACTCCATACATATATATGGGGAGGTACTAGCTCCAACTCGGTTTTACAGTGAAAACTGCAGGAACTTCAAACCGGCACTAGGAAACAGATTTAGAAACCAGAGTAAAAGTTTCTTCTGCAAACCGATCCCTTTGTGCTAGATGAACGAACGTCTCTCCACATGCTCAGTTCTGATAGATATGTGTATGTGAAAGCCGTCCTTCAACTAGCTTGTTGGGAACACAAAGTTTCTTTTCATTTGCAAACTCCACTCCATATATATATATGGGTAGGTACGAGCTCCAACTCGGTTTTACAGTGAAAACTGCAGGATCTTCAACCCGGCACTAGGAAACCGACTAAGATACCAGAGTAAGAGTTTCTCCTGCAACCCTTTCCCTTTGTCCTAGATGAATGAACGTCTCTCCACATGCTCAGTTCTGAGACAAAAGTGTGTGTGAAAGCAGTCCTTCACCTAGCTTGTTGGGAACACAAAGTTTCTTTTCAGTAGCAAACTCCAATCCATACATATATAAGGGGGGTACAAGCCCCAACTCGGTTTTACATTGTAAACTGCAGGAACTTCAAACCGGCACTAGGAAACACAGTGAAAAAATAGAGTAAAACATTCTCCTGCTTCCCGTTCCCTTTGAGCTAGATTAACGAACGTCTCTCTACATGCTCATTTTTCAGGGAAAAGTTTGTGTTAAAGCTGTCCTTCACATAGCTTGTTGTTAACACAAAGTTCTTTTCCATTTGCATACTCCAATCCTTAAATATATATGGGGAAGTACTAGCTCAAACACGGTTTTACAGTGAAAACTGCAGGAAATTCAAACCGGCACTAGGAAACAGACTGAGAAACCAGAGTAAAAGTTTCTCCTTCAACCCGATCCCTTTGTGCTAGATGAACGAACGTCTCTCCACATGCTCAGTTCTGAGAGATAAGTGTGTGTGAAATCCGTCCTTCATCTAGCTTGTTGGGAACACATAGTTCCTTTTCAGTTGCAAACTCCACTCCATACATATATATGGGTAGGTACAAGATCCAACTCGGTTTTACACTGAAAACAGCAGGAACTTCAAACCGGCACTAGGAAACATACTGAGAAACCAGAGTAAAATTTCCACCTTCAACCCGATCCCTTTGTGCTAGATGAATGAACGTCTCTCCACATGCTCATTTCTGAGTGATATGTGTATGTGAAAGCCGTACTTCACCTAGCTTGTTGGGAACACAAAGTTTCTTTTCATTTGCAAACTCCACTCCATATATGTATATGGGGATGTACTAGCTCCAACTCGGTTTTACAGTGAAAAATTCAGGAACATCAAACCGGCACTAGGAAACAGACTGAGAATCCAGAGTAAATGTTTCTACTGCAACCCGTTCCCTTTGTGCTAGATGAACGAAATTCTCTCCACATGCTCAGTTCTGAGAGAAAAGTGTGTGTGAAAACCGTCCTTCAACTAGCTTGTTGGGAATACAACGTTTCTTTTCCTTGCAAATTTCACTCCATACATATATATGGGGAGGTACTAGCTCCAAATCGGTTTTACAGTGAAAACTGCAGGAACTTCAAACCGGCACTAGGAAACAGACTGAGAAACCAGAGTAAATCTTTCTCCTGCAACCCGTTCCCTTTGTGCTAGATGAACGAACGTCTCTCCACATGCTCAGTTCTCAGAGATAAGGGTGTGTGAAAGCCGTCCTTCATCTAGCTTGTTGGGAACACAAAGTTTCTTTTCAGTTGCAAACTCCACTCCATATATATATATGAGGATGTACAAGCTCCAACTCGGTTTTACACTGAAAACAGCAGGAACTTCAAACAGGCACTAGGAAACAGACTGAGAAACCAGAGTAAAAGTTTCTCCTTCAACCCGATCCCTTTGTGCTAGATGAACGAACGTCTCTCCACATGCTCAGTTCTGAGAGATATGTGTATGTGGAAGCCGTCCTTCAACTAGCTTGTTGGGAACACAAAGTTTCTTTTCATTTGCAAACTCCACTCCATATATGTATATGGGTAGGTACGAGCTCCAACTCGGTTTTACAGTGAAAAATGCAGGAACTTCAAACCGGCAATAGGAAACAGACTGAGAAACCAGAGTAAAAGATTCTCCTGCAACCCGTTCCGTTTGTGCTAGATGAACGAACGTCTCTCCACATGCTCAGTTCTGAGAGATTACTGTGTGTGAAAGCCATCCTTCACCTAGCTTGTTGGGGACACAAAGTTTCTTTTCCTTGCAAATTTCACTCCATACATATATATGGGGAGGTACTAGCTCCAACACGGTTTTACACTGAAAACAGCAGGAACTTAAAACAGGCACTAGGAAACAGACTGAGAAACCAGAGAAAAAGTTTCTCCTTCAACCCGATCCCTTTGTGCTAGATGAACGAACGTCTCTCCACATGCTCATTTCTCAGAGATAAGTGTGTGTGAAAGCCATCCTTCACCTAGCTTGTTGGGAACACAAAGTTTCTTTTCAGTTGCAAACCCCAATCCATATATATATATGAGGATGTACCAGCTCCAAATCAGTTTTACAGTGAAAAATTCAGGAAAATCAAACCGGCACTAGGAAACAGACTGAGAATCCAGAGTAAATGTTTCTACTGCAACCCGTTCCCTTTGTGCTAGATGAACGAAATTCTCTCCACATGCTCAGTTCTGAGAGAAAAGTGTGTGTGAAAACCGTCCTTCACCTAGCTTGTTGGGAATACAAAGTTTCTTTTCCTTGCAAATTTCACTCCATACATATATATGGGGAGGTACTAGCTCCAAATCGGTTTTACAGTGAAAACTGCAGGAACTTCAAACCGGCACTAGGAAACAGACTGAGAAACCAGAGTAAATCTTTCTCCTGCAACCCGTTCCCATTGTGCTAGATGAACGAACGTCTCTCCACATGCTCAGTTCTTAGAGATAAGGGTGTGTGAAAGCCGTCCTTCATCTAGCTTGTTGGGAACATATAGTTACTTTCCAGTTGCAAACTCCACTCCATACATATATATGGGGAGGTACAAACTCCAACTCGGGTTTACACTGAAAACAGCAGGAACTTCAAACAGGCACTAGGAAACAGACTGAGAAACCAGAGTAAAAGTTTCTCCTTCAACCCGATCCCTTTGTGCTAGATGATCGAACGTCTCTCCACATGCTCATTTCTGAGTGATATGTGTATGTGAAAGCCGTCCTTCACCTAGCTTGTTGGGAACACAAAGTTCCTTTTCATTTGCAAAATCCACTCCATACATATATATGGGGATGTACTAGCTCCAACCCGGTTTTACAGTGAAAACTGCAGGAACTTCAAACCGGCACTAGGAAACAGACTTAGAAACCAGAGTAAAATTTCCTCCTGCAACCCGTTCCCTTTGTGCTAGATGAACGAACGTCTCTCCACATGCTCAGTTCTGAGAGATATGTGTATGTGGAAGCCATCCTTCAACTAGCTTGTTGGGAACACAAAGTTTCTTTTCATTTGCAAACTCCACTCCATACATGTATATGGGTAGGTACGAGCTCCAACTCGGTTTTACAGTGAAAACTGCAGGAACTTCAAACCGGCACTAGGAAACAGACTGAGAAACCAGAGTAAAAGTTTCTCCTGCAACCCGTTCCGTTTGTGCTAGATGAACGAACGTCTCTCCACATGCTCAGTTCTGAGAGATTACTGTGTGTGAAAGCCGTTCTTCACCTAGCTTGTTGGGAACACAAAGTTTCTTTTAGGTTGCAAACTCCACTCCATATATATATATGGGGTGTTACGAGCTCCAACTCGGTTTTACAGTGAAAACTGCAGGAAATTCAAACCGGTACTATGAAACAGACTGAGAAACCAGAGTAAAAGTTATTCCTGCAACCCGTTCCCTTTGTGCTAGATGAACGAACGACTCTCCACTTGCTCAGTTCTGAGAGATAAGTGTGTGTGAAAGCCGCCCTCACATAGCTTGTTGGAAACACAAAGTTCGTTTTCAGTTGCAAACTCCACTCCATACATATATATAGGTAGGTACTAGCTCCAACTCGGTTTTACAGTGAAAACTGCAGGAACTTCAAACCGGCACTAGGAAACAGACTGAGAAACCAGAGTAAAAGTTTCTCCTGCTACTCATTCCCCTTGTGCTAGATGAACGAACGTCTCTCCACATGCTCAGTTCTGAGAGATAAGTGTGTGTGAAAGCCGTCCTTCACCTAGCTTGTTGGGAACACAAAGTTGCTTTTCACTTGCAAACTCCACTCCATACATATATATGGGGACATAGTAGCTCCAACTCGGTTTTACAGTGAAAACTGCAGGAACTTCAATCCGGCACTAGGAAACAGACTGAGAAACCAGAGTAAACCTTTCTCCTGTAACCCGTTCCCTTTGTGCTAGATGAATGAACGTCTCTCCACATGCTCAGTTCTCAGAGATAAGTGTGTGTGAAAGCCGTCCTTCACCTAGCTTGTTGGGAACACAAAGTTCCTTTTCAGTTGCAAACTCCACTCCATACATATATATGAGGAGGTACTAGCTCCAACTCGGTTTTTCAGTGAAAACTGCAGGAACTTAAAACTGGCACTAGGAAACAGACTCAGAAACCAGAGTAAAAGTTTCTCCTGCAACCCGATCCCTTTGTGCTAAATGAACGAACGTCTCTCCACATGCTTATTTCTGAGAGATATGTGTATGTGAAAGCCGTCCTTCACCTAGCTTGTTGGGAACACAAAGTTCCTTTTCATTTGCCAACTCCACTCCATACATATATATGGGGAGGTACTAGCTCCAACTCGGTTTTACAGTGAAAACTGCAGGAACTTCAAACCGGCGCTAGGAAACAGATTTAGAAACCAGAGTAAAAGTTTCTTCTGCAACACGATCCCTTTGTGCTAGATGAACGAACGTCTCTCCACATGCTCAGTTCTGATAGATATGTGTATGTGAAAGCCGTCCTTCAGCTAGCTTGTTGGGAACACAAAGTTTCTTTTCATTTGCAAACTCCACTCCATATATATATATGAGTAGGTACGAGCTCCAACTCGGTTTTACAGTGAAAACTGCAGGATCTTCAACCCGGCACTAGGAAACCGACTAAGAAATCAGAGTAAAAGTTTCTCCTGCAACCCTTTCCCTTTGTGCTAGATGAATGAACGTCTCTCCACATGCTCAGTTCTGAGAGAAAAGTGTGTGTGAAAGCCGTCCTTTACCTAGCTTGTTGGGAACACAAAGTTTCTTTTCAGTTGCAAACTCCACTCCACATATATAAATGGGGAGTTACGAGCTCCAACTCGGTTTTACAGTGAAAACTGCAGGAATTTCAAACCGGTACTAGGAAACAGACTGAGAAACCAGAGTAAAAGTTATTCCTGCAACCCGTTCCCTTTGTGCTAGATGAACGAACGACTCTCCACATGCTCAGTTCTGAGAGATAAATGTGTGTGAAAGCCGTCCTTCACCTAGCTTGTTGGGAACACAAAGTTCTTTTTCAGTTGCAAACTCCACTCCATACATATATATGGGGAGGTACTAGCTCCAACTCGGTTTTATAGTGAAAACTGCAGGAACTTCAAACCGGCACTAGGAAACAGACTGAGAAACCAAAGTAAACCTTCCTCCTGTAACCCGTTCCCTTTGTGCTAGATGAATGAACGTCTCTCCACATGCTCAGTTCTCAGAGATAAGTGTGTGTGAAAGCCGTACTTCACCTAGCTTGTTGGGAACACAAAGTTCCTTTTCAGTTGCAAACTCCACTCCATACATATATATGGGGAGGTACTAGCTCCAACTCGGTTTTTCAGTGAAAACTGCAAGAACTTCAAACCGGCACTAGGAAAAAGATTGAGAAACCAGAGTAAAAGTTTCTCCTGCAAACCGTTCCCATTGTGCTAGATGAACGAACTTCTCTGCACATGGTCAGTTCTGACAGATAACTGTGTGTGATAGCCGTCCTTCACCTAGCTTGTTGGGAATACAAAATTTCTTTTCTGTTGCTAATTCCACTGCATAAATATATATGAGGAGGTACTAGCTCCAACTCGGTTTTACAGTGAAAACTGCAGGAACTTCAAACCGGCACTAGGAAACAGACTGAGAATCCAGAGTAAAAGTTTCTCCTTCAACCCGTTCCCTCTGTGCTAGATGAACGAATGTCTCTCCACATGCTCAGTTCTGAGAGATATGTGTATGTGAATGCCGCCTTCAACTAGCTTGTTGGGAACACAAAGTTTCTTTTAATTTGCAAACTCCACTCCATACATATATATGGGGAGGTACTAGCTCCAACATGGTTTTACAGTGTAAACTTCAGGAACTTCAAACCGGCACTAGGAAACGGACTGAGAATCCAGAGTAATAGTTTCTCCTTCAACCCGTTCCCTTTGTGCTACATGAACGAACGTCTCTCCACATGCTAAGTTCTGAGAGATAAGTGTGTGTGAAAGCCGTCCTTCACCTAGCTTTTTGGGAACACAAAGTTCCTTTTAACTTGCAAACTCCACTCCATACATATATATGGGTATGTACGAGCTCCAACTCGGTTTTTCAGTGAAAACTGCAGGAACTTCAAAACGGCACTAGGAAACAGACTGAGAAACCAGAGTGAAAGTTTCTCCTGCAAACCGTTCCCATTGTGCTAATTGAACGAACGTCTCTGCACATGCTCAGTTCTGACTGATAAGTATGTGTGAAAGCCGTCCTTCACCTAGCTTGTTGGGAACACAAAATTACTTTTCAGTTGCAAATTCCACTCCATAAATATATATGGGGAGGTAACAGCTCCAAGAGTGTTTTACAGAGAAAACTGCAGGAACTTCAAACTGGCAGTAGGAAACAAACTGAGAAAACAGAGTAAAGGTTTCTACTGCATCCCGTTCCATTTGAGCTATATGAACGAAAGACTCTTCACATGCTCAGTTCTGAGAGATAAGTGTGTGTAAAGCCGTACTTCCCCTAGCTTTTTGGGAACACAATGTTTCTTTTCAGTTGCATACTCCACTCTATACATATATATGGGGAGGTACTAGCTCCAAATCTGTTATGCAATGAAAAGTGCAGGAACTTCTAACCGGAACTAGGAATCACACTGAGAAACCAGAGTAAAAGTTTCCCATGCAACCCGTTCCCATTGTGCTAGATGAATGAACGCGTCTCTACATGCTCAGTTCTGAGAGATAAGTTTGTGTGAAAGCCGTCCTTCACCTAGCTTGTTGGGAACACAAAGTTTCTTTTGAGTTGCAAACCCCAGTGCAAACATATATATGGGGAGGTACAAGCTCCAACTCGGTTTTACAGTGAAAACTTCAGGAACTTCAAAACGGCACTAGGAAACACAGTGAGAACGAGAGAATTTACCTTCCACCCGTTCCCTTTGAGCTAAATGAACGAACGAATCTCCACATGCTCAGTTCAGAAAGATAAGTGTGTGTGAAAGCCGTCCTTCATCCTGCTTGTTGGGAATACAAAGTTTCTTTTCAGTTGCAAACTCCACTCCATACATATATATGGGGAGGTACAATTTCCAACTCGTTTTTACAGTGAAACCTGCAGGAACTTCAAACAGGAACTAGGAAACACACTGAGAAACCAGAGTAAACTTTCTCCTGCAACCCGTTCCAATTTTGCTAGATGAACCAACGTCTCTCCACATGCTCATTTGTGAGATACATGTGTGTGTGAAAGCCGTCCTTCACCTAGCTTGTTGGGAACACAAAGTTTCTTTTCAGTAGCAAACTCCAATCCATACATATATAAGGGGAGGTACAAGCCCCAACTCGGTTTTACATTGTAAACTGCAGGAACTTCAAACCGGCACTAGGAAACACAGTGAGAAATTAGAGTAAAACATTCTCCTGCTTCCCGTTCCCTTTGAGCTAGATTAACGAACGTCTCTCCACATGCTCAGTTTTCAGGGAAAAGTTTGTGTTAAAGCTGTCCTTCACATAGCTTGTTGTTAACACAAAGTTCTTTTCCATTTGCATACTCCAATCCTTAAATATATATGGGGAAGTACTAGCTCAAACACGGTTTTACAGTTAAAACTGCAGGAACTTCAAACCGGCACTAGAAAACACAGTGAGAAAATAGAGAAAAAGTTTCTCCTGCTTCCCGTTCCCTTTGAGCTAGATGAACGAAATTCTCTCCACATGCTCAGTTCTGAGAGAAATGTGTGTGTGAAAACCGTCCTTCACCTAGCTTGTTGGGAATACAAAGTTTCTTTTCCTTGCAAATTTCACTCCATACATATATATGGGGAGGTACTAGCTCCAACTCGGTTTTACAGTGAAAAATGCAGGAACTTCAAACCGGCACTAGGAAACAGACTGAGAAACCAGAGTAAATCTTTCTCCTGCAACCCGTTCCCTTTGTGCTAGATGAACGAACGTCTCTCCACATGCTCAGTTCTCAGAGATAAGGGTGTGTGAAAGCCGTCCTTCATCTAGCTTGTTGGGAACACATAGTTACTTTTCAGTTGCAAACTCCACTCCATACATATATATGAGGAGGTACTAGCTCCAACTCGGTTTTTCAGTGAAAACTGCAGGAACTTAAAACCGGTACTAGTAAACCGACTGAGAAACCAGAGTAAAGGTTTCTCCTGCAACCCGATCCCTTTGTGCTAGATGAACGAACGTCTCTCCACATGCTTATTTCTGAGAGATATGTGTATGTGAAAGCCGTCCTTCACCTAGCTTGTTGGGAACACAAAGTTCCTTTTCATTGGCAAACTCCACTCCATACATATATATGGGGAGGTACAAGCTCCAACTCGGTTTTGTAGTGAAAACTGCAGGAACTTCAAACCGGCACTAGGAAACAGACTTAGAAACCAGAGTAAAAGATTCTCCTGCAACCCGATCCCTTTGTGCTAGATGAACGAACGTCTCTCCACATGCTCAGTTCTGATAGATATGTGTATGTGAAAGCCGTCCTTCAAATAACTTGTTGGGAACACAAAGTTTCTTTTCACTTGCAAACTCCTCTCCATACATATATATGGGTATGTACGAGCTCCAACTCGGTTTTACAGTGAAAACTGCAGGAATTTCAAACCGGCACTAGGAAACAGACTGAGAAGCCAGAGTAAAAGTTTCTCCTGCAACCCGATCCTTTTGTGCTAGATGAACGAACGTCTCTCCATATGCTCAGTTCTGAGAGATATGTGTATGTGAAAGCCGTCCTTCACCTAGCTTGTTGGGAACACAAAGTTCCTTTTCAGTTGCAAATTACACTCCATACATATATATAGGTAGGTACTAGCTCCAAATCGGTTTTAGAGTGAAAACTGCAGGAAATTCAAACCGGCACTAGGAAACAGACTGAGAAACCAGAGTAAACCTTTCACCTGTAACCCGTTCCCTTTGTGCTAGATGAATGAACGTCTCTCCACATGCTCAGTTCTGAGAATAAAGTGTGTGTGAAAGCCGTCCTTCACCTAGCTTGTTGGGAACACAAAGTTCCTTTTCAGTTGCAAACTCCACTCCATACATATATATGAGGTGGTACTAGCTCCAACTCGGTTTTTCAGTGAAAACTGCAGGAACTTCAAACCGGCATTGGAAACAGACTGAGAAACCAGAGTAAAAGTTGCTTCTGCAACCCGTTCCCATTGTGCTAGATGAACGAACGTCTCTGCACAAGCTCAGTTCTGACAGAAAATTGTGTGTGAAAGCCGTCCTTCACCTAGCATTTTGGGAACACAAAATTTCTTTTCAGATGCAAATTCTAATCCATAAACATATATGGGGAGGTACCAGCTACAACTCGGTTTTACAGTGAAAATTGCAGGAACTTCAAACCGACACTAGGAAACAGAATGAGAAACCAGAGTAAACCTTTCTCCTGCAACCCGTACCCTTTGTGCTAGATGAATGAATGCGTCTCCACATGCTCAGTTCTGAGAGATAAATTTGTGTGAAAGCCTTCCTTCACCTAGCTTGTTGGGAACACAAAGTTTCTTTTCAGTTGCAAACTCCAATGCAAACATATATATGGGGAGGTACAAGCTCCAACTCGGTTTTACATTGAAAACTTCCGGGACTTCAAAACGGCACTAGGAAACACAGTGAGAACGAGAGTAAATATTTACCTTCCACCCGTTCCCTTTGAGCTAAATGAACGAACGAATCTCCACATGCTCAGTTCAGAGAGATAAGTGTGTGTGAAAGCCGTTCTTCATTCTGCTTGTTGGGAATACAAAGTTTCTTTTCGTTTGCAAACTCCACTCCATAAATATATATGGGGAGGTACAAGCTCCAACTCGTTTTTACAGTGAAAACTGCAGGAACTGCAAACAGGCACTAGGAAACTCACTGAGAAACCAGAGTAAAGCTTTCTCCTGCAACCCGTTCCCATTTTGCTAGATGAACCAACGTCTCTCCACATGCTCATTTCTGAGAGATATGTGTGTGTGAAAGCCATCCTTCACCTAGCTTGTTGGGAACACAAAGTTTCTTTTCAGTAGCAAACTCCAATCCATACATATATAAGGGGAGGTACTAGCCCCAACTCGGTTTTACAGTGTAAACTGTAGGAACTTCAAACCGGCACTAGGAAACAGACTGAGAAACCAGAGAAATAGTTTCCCCTGCAAACCGTTCCTTTTGTGCTACATGAAAGAACGAGTCTCCACATGCTCTGTTTTGAGGGATAAGTGTGTGTGAAAGCCTTCCTTCAGCTAGCTTGTTGGGAACACATAGTTTCTTTTCAGTTGCAAATTCCACTCCATACATATATATGGGGAGGTGCAAGCTCCAACTCTGTTTTACAGTGAAAACTGCAGGAGCTTCAAACCGGCACTAGGAAACAGACTGAGAATCCAGAGTAAAAGTTTCTCCTGCAACCCGTTCCCTTTGTGCTAGATGAACGAAATTCCCTCCACATGCTCAATTCTGAGAGATAAGTGTGTGTGAAAGCCGTCCTTCACCTAGCTTGTTGGGAATACAAAGTTTCTTTTCCTTGCAAACATCACTCCATAAATATATATGGGGAGGTACGAGCTCCAACTCGGTTTTACAGTGAAAACTGCAGGAACTTCAAACCCGCACTAGGAAACAGACTGAGAAACCAGAATAAATCTTTCTCCTGCAACACGTTCCCTTGTGCTAGATGAACGAACGTCTCTCCACATGCTCAGTTCTCAGAGATAAGTGTGTGTGAAAGCCGTCCTTCACCTAGCTTGTTGGGAACACATAGTTACTTTTCAGTTGCAAAGTCCACTCCATACATATATATGGGGAGGTACAAGCTCCAAATCGGTTTTACACTGAAAAATGCAGGAACTTCAAACCGGCACTAGGAAACAGACTGAGAAACCAGAGTAAAAGTTTCTCCTGCAACACTTTCCCTTTGTGCTACATGAACGAACGTCTCTCCACATGCTCATTTCTGAGAGATAATTGTGTGTGAAAGCCGTCCTTCACCTAGATTGTTTAGAACACAAAGTTACTTTTCAGTTGCAAACTCCACTCCATATATATATATGGGGAGTTACGAGCTCCAACTAGATTTTACAGTGAAAACTGCAGGAACTTCAAACCGGCACTAGGAAACAGACTGAGAAACCAGAGTAAAAGTTATTCCTGCAACCCGTTCCCTTTGTGCTAGATGAACGAACGACTCTCCACATGCTCAGTTCTGAGAGATAAGTGTGTGTGAAAGCCGTCCTTCACCTAGCTTGTTGGGAACACAAAGTTCCTTTTCAGTTGCAAACTCCACTCCATACATATATATAGGTAGGTACTAGCTCCAACTCGGTTTTACAGTGAAAACTGCAGGAACTTCAAACCGGCACTAGGAAACAGACTGAGAAACCAGAGTAAAAGTTTCTCCTGCAACCCGTTCCCTTTGTGCTAGATGAACGAACGTCTCTCCACATGCTCAGTTCTGAGAGATAAGTGTGTGTGAAAGCCGTGCTTCACCTAGCTTGTTGGGAACACAAAGTTTCTTTTCAATTGAAAACTCAACTCCATACATATATATGGGGAGGTACTAGCTCCAACTCGGTTTCACAGTGAAATCTGCAGGAACTTCAAACCGGCACTTGGAAACAGACTGAGAAACCAGAGAAATACTTTCTCCTGCAACCCGTTCCCTTTGTGCTAGATGAACGAACGTCTCTCCACATGTTCAGTTATGAGAGATAAGTGTGTGTGAAAGCCGTGATTCACCTAGCTTGTTGGGAACACAAAGTTTCTTATCATTTGCAAACTCCACTCCATACATATATATGGGTAGGTACGAGCTGCAACTCGGTTTTAAAGTGAAAACTGCAGGAACTTCAAACCGGCAGTTGGAAACAGTCTGAGAACCAGAGTAAATGTTCCTCCTGCAACCCATTCCCTTTTTGCTAGATGAACGAACGTCTCTCCACATGCTCAGTTCTGAGAGATAAGTGTGTTTGAAAGCGGTCCTTCACCTAGCTTGTTGGAAACACAAAGATTCTTTTCACTTGCCAACTTCACTCCATATATATATATGGGGAGTTACTATCTCCAACACGGTTTAACAGTGAAAACAACAGGAACTTCAAACCGGCACTAGGAAACTGACTGAGAATCCAGAGTAAAAGTTTCTCCTGCAACCCGTTCCTTTTGTGCTACATGAACGAACGTCTCTCCACATGCTCAGTCCTGAGAGATAAGTGTGTGTGAAAGCCGTCCTTCAACTAGCTTGTTGGGAACACAAAGTTCCTTTTCATTTGCAAACTCCACTCCATACAATTACATGGGGACTTACTAGCTCCAATTCGGTTTTAGAGTGAAAACTGCAGGAACTTCAAACCGGCACTAGGAAACAGACTGAGAAACCAGAGTAAAAGTTTCTCCTGCAACCCGTTCCCTTTGTGCTAGATGAACGAATGTCTCTCCACATGCTCAGTTCTGAGAGATATGTGTATGTGAAAGCCGTCCTTCAACTAGCTTGTTGGGAACACAAAGTTTCTTTTCATTTGCTAACTCCACTCCATACATATATATGGGGAGGTACAAGCTCCAACTCGGTTTTACACTGAAAACTGCAGGAACTTCCAATCGGCACTAGGAAACAGACTGAGAAACCAGAGTAAAAGTTTCTCCTGCAAACCGTTCCCATTGTGCTAATTGAACGAACGTCTCTGCACATGCTCAGTTCTGACAGATAAGTATGTGTGAAAGCCGTCCTTCACCTAGCTTGTTGGGAACACAAAATTACTTTTCAGTTGCAAATTCCACTCCATAAATATATATGGGGAGGTACCAGCTCCAACACGGTTTTACAGAGAAAACTACAGGAACTTCAAACTGGCAGTAGGAATCACACTGAGAAACCAGAGTAAAGGTTTCTACTGCATCCCGTTCCATTTGAGCTATATGAACGAAAGACTCTTCACATGCTCAGTTCTGAGAGATAAGTGTGTGTAAAGCCGTACTTCCCCTAGCTTTTTGGGAACACAATGTTACTTTTCAGTTGCATACTCCACTCCATACATATATATGGGGAGGTACTAGCTCCAAATCTGTTATACAATGAAAAAGTGCAGGAACTTCTAACCGGAACTAGGAATCACACTGAGAAACCAGAGTAAAAGTTTCTCCTGCAACCCGTTCCCTTTGTGCTAGATGAACGAATGTCTCTCCACATGCTCAGTTCTGAGGGATATGTGTATGTGAAAGTGGTCCTTCAACTAGCTTGTTGGGAACACAAAGTTTCTTTTCATTTGCAAACTCCACTCTGTACATATATAAGGGGAGATACTAGCTCCAACTCGGTTTACAGAGAAAACTGCAGGAACTTCAAACCGGCACTAGGAAACAGACTGAGAAAACAGAGTAAAAGTTTCTCCTGCAACCCGTTCCCTTTGTGCTAGATGAACGAACGTCTCTCCACATGCTCAGTTCTGAGAGATAATTGTGTGTGAAAGCCGTCCTTCAACTAAGTTGTTGGGATCACAAAGTTTCTTTTAACTTGCAAACACCACTCCATACATATATATGGGGGGGTACTAGCTCCAACTCGGTTTTTCAGTGAAAACTGCAGGAACTTCAAACCGGCACTAGGAAAAAGATTGAGAAACCAGAGTAAAAGTTTCTCCTGCAAACCGTTCCCATTGTGCTAGATGAACGAACTTCTCTGCACATGCTCAGTTCTGACAGATAAGTATGTGTGAAAGCCGTCCTTCACCTAGCTTGTTGGGAACACAAAATTACTTTTCAGTTGCAATTCCACTCCATAAATATATATGGGGAGGTACCAGCTCCAACACGGTTTTACAGAGAAAACTACAGGAACTTCAAACTGGCAGTAGGAATCACACTGAGAAACCAGAGTAAAGGTTTCTACTGCATCCCGTTCCATTTGAGCTATATGAACGAAAGACTCTTCACATGCTCAGTTCTGAGAGATAAGTGTGTGTAAAGCCGTACTTCCCCTAGCTTTTTGGGAACACAATGTTACTTTTCAGTTGCATACTCCACTCCATACATATATATGGGGAGGTACTAGCTCCAAATCTGTTATACAATGAAAAGTGCAGGAACTTCTAACCGGAACTAGGAATCACACTGAGAAACCAGAGTAAAAGTTTCTCCTGCAACCCGTTCCCTTTGTGCTAGATGAACGAATGTCTCTCCACATGCTCATTTCTGAGTGATATGTGTATGTGAAAGCCGTCCTTCACCTAGCTTGTTGGGAACACAAAGTTCCTTTTCATTTGCAAAATCCACTCCATACATATATATGGGGATGTACTAGCTCCAACCCGGTTTTACAGTGAAAACTGCAGGAACTTCAAACCGGCACTAGGAAACAGACTTAGAAACCAGAGTAAAATTTCCTCCTGCAACCCGTTCCCTTTGTGCTAGATGAACGAACGTCTCTCCACATGCTCAGTTCTGAGAGATATGTGTATGTGGAAGCCATCCTTCAACTAGCTTGTTGGGAACACAAAGTTTCTTTTCATTTGCAAACTCCACTCCATACATGTATATGGGTAGGTACGAGCTCCAACTCGGTTTTACAGTGAAAACTGCAGGAACTTCAAACCGGCACTAGGAAACAGACTGAGAAACCAGAGTAAAAGTTTCTCCTGCAACCCGTTCCGTTTGTGCTAGATGAACGAACGTCTCTCCACATGCTCAGTTCTGAGAGATTACTGTGTGTGAAAGCCGTTCTTCACCTAGCTTGTTGGGAACACAAAGTTTCTTTTAGGTTGCAAACTCCACTCCATATATATATATGGGGTGTTACGAGCTCCAACTCGGTTTTACAGTGAAAACTGCAGGAAATTCAAACCGGTACTATGAAACAGACTGAGAAACCAGAGTAAAAGTTATTCCTGCAACCCGTTCCCTTTGTGCTAGATGAACGAACGACTCTCCACTTGCTCAGTTCTGAGAGATAAGTGTGTGTGAAAGCCGCCCTCACATAGCTTGTTGGAAACACAAAGTTCGTTTTCAGTTGCAAACTCCACTCCATACATATATATAGGTAGGTACTAGCTCCAACTCGGTTTTACAGTGAAAACTGCAGGAACTTCAAACCGGCACTAGGAAACAGACTGAGAAACCAGAGTAAAAGTTTCTCCTGCTACTCATTCCCCTTGTGCTAGATGAACGAACGTCTCTCCACATGCTCAGTTCTGAGAGATAAGTGTGTGTGAAAGCCGTCCTTCACCTAGCTTGTTGGGAACACAAAGTTGCTTTTCACTTGCAAACTCCACTCCATACATATATATGGGGACATAGTAGCTCCAACTCGGTTTTACAGTGAAAACTGCAGGAACTTCAATCCGGCACTAGGAAACAGACTGAGAAACCAGAGTAAACCTTTCTCCTGTAACCCGTTCCCTTTGTGCTAGATGAATGAACGTCTCTCCACATGCTCAGTTCTCAGAGATAAGTGTGTGTGAAAGCCGTCCTTCACCTAGCTTGTTGGGAACACAAAGTTCCTTTTCAGTTGCAAACTCCACTCCATACATATATATGAGGAGGTACTAGCTCCAACTCGGTTTTTCAGTGAAAACTGCAGGAACTTAAAACTGGCACTAGGAAACAGACTGAGAAACCAGAGTAAAAGTTTCTCCTGCAACCCGATCCCTTTGTGCTAAATGAACGAACGTCTCTCCACATGCTTATTTCTGAGAGATATGTGTATGTGAAAGCCGTCCTTCACCTAGCTTGTTGGGAACACAAAGTTCCTTTTCATTTGCCAACTCCACTCCATACATATATATGGGGAGGTACTAGCTCCAACTCGGTTTTACAGTGAAAACTGCAGGAACTTCAAACCGGCGCTAGGAAACAGATTTAGAAACCAGAGTAAAAGTTTCTTCTGCAACACGATCCCTTTGTGCTAGATGAACGAACGTCTCTCCACATGCTCAGTTCTGATAGATATGTGTATGTGAAAGCCGTCCTTCAGCTAGCTTGTTGGGAACACAAAGTTTCTTTTCATTTGCAAACTCCACTCCATATATATATGAGTAGGTACGAGCTCCAACTCGGTTTTACAGTGAAAACTGCAGGATCTTCAACCCGGCACTAGGAAACCGACTAAGAAATCAGAGTAAAAGTTTCTCCTGCAACCCTTTCCCTTTGTGCTAGATGAATGAACGTCTCTCCACATGCTCAGTTCTGAGAGAAAAGTGTGTGTGAAAGCCGTCCTTCACCTAGCTTGTTGGGAACACAAAGTTTCTTTTCAGTTGCAAACTCCACTCCACATATATAAATGGGGAGTTACGAGCTCCAACTCGGTTTTACAGTGAAAACTGCAGGAATTTCAAACCGGTACTAGGAAACAGACTGAGAAACCAGAGTAAAAAGTTATTCCTGCAACCCGTTCCCTTTGTGCTAGATGAACGAACGACTCTCCACATGCTCAGTTCTGAGAGATAAATGTGTGTGAAAGCCGTCCTTCACCTAGCTTGTTGGGAACACAAAGTTCTTTTTCAGTTGCAAACTCCACTCCATACATATATATGGGGAGGTACTAGCTCCAACTCGGTTTTATAGTGAAAACTGCAGGAACTTCAAACCGGCACTAGGAAACAGACTGAGAAACCAAAGTAAACCTTCCTCCTGTAACCCGTTCCCTTTGTGCTAGATGAATGAACGTCTCTCCACATGCTCAGTTCTCAGAGATAAGTGTGTGTGAAAGCCGTACTTCACCTAGCTTGTTGGGAACACAAAGTTCCTTTTCAGTTGCAAACTCCACTCCATACATATATATGGGGAGGTACTAGCTCCAACTCGGTTTTTCAGTGAAAACTGCAAGAACTTCAAACCGGCACTAGGAAAAAGATTGAGAAACCAGAGTAAAAGTTTCTCCTGCAAACCGTTCCCATTGTGCTAGATGAACGAACTTCTCTGCACATGGTCAGTTCTGACAGATAACTGTGTGTGATAGCCGTCCTTCACCTAGCTTGTTGGGAATACAAAATTTCTTTTCTGTTGCTAATTCCACTGCATAAATATATATGAGGTGGTACTAGCTCCAACTCGGTTTTACAGTGAAAACTGCAGGAACTTCAAACCGGCACTAGGAAACAGACTGAGAATCCAGAGTAAAAGTTTCTCCTTCAACCCGTTCCCTCTGTGCTAGATGAACGAATGTCTCTCAACATGCTCAGTTCTGAGAGATATGTGTATGTGAATGCCGCCTTCAACTAGCTTGTTGGGAACACAAAGTTTCTTTTCATTTGCAAACTCCAATCCATACATATATATGGGGAGGTACTAGCTCCAACATGGTTTTACAGTGTAAACTTCAGGAACTTCAAACCGGCACTAGGAAACGGACTGAGAATCCAGAGTAATAGTTTCTCCTTCAACCCGTTCCCTTTGTGCTACATGAACGAACGTCTCTCCACATGCTAAGTTCTGAGAGATAAGTGTGTGTGAAAGCCGTCCTTCACCTAGCTTTTTGGGAACACAAAGTTCCTTTTAACTTGCAAACTCCACTCCATACATATATATGGGTATGTACGAGCTCCAACTCGGTTTTTCAGTGAAAACTGCAGGAACTTCAAAACGGCACTAGGAAACAGACTGAGAAACCAGAGTGAAAGTTTCTCCTGCAAACCGTTCCCATTGTGCTAATTGAACGAACGTCTCTGCACATGCTCAGTTCTGACTGATAAGTATGTGTGAAAGCCGTCCTTCACCTAGCTTGTTGGGAACACAAAATTACTTTTCAGTTGCAAATTCCACTCCATAAATATATATGGGGAGGTAACAGCTCCAAGAGTGTTTTACAGAGAAAACTGCAGGAACTTCAAACTGGCAGTAGGAAACAAACTGAGAAAACAGAGTAAAGGTTTCTACTGCATCCCGTTCCATTTGAGCTATATGAACGAAAGACTCTTCACATGCTCAGTTCTGAGAGATAAGTGTGTGTAAAGCCGTACTTCCCCTAGCTTTTTGGGAACACAATGTTTCTTTTCAGTTGCATACTCCACTCTATACATATATATGGGGAGGTACTAGCTCCAAATCTGTTATGCAATGAAAAGTGCAGGAACTTCTAACCGGAACTAGGAATCACACTGAGAAACCAGAGTAAAAGTTTCCCATGCAACCCGTTCCCATTGTGCTAGATGAATGAACGCGTCTCTACATGCTCAGTTCTGAGAGATAAGTTTGTGTGAAAGCCGTCCTTCACCTAGCTTGTTGGGAACACAAAGTTTCTTTTGAGTTGCAAACCCCAGTGCAAACATATATATGGGGAGGTACAAGCTCCAACTCGGTTTTACAGTGAAAACTTCAGGAACTTCAAAACGGCACTAGGAAACACAGTGAGAACGAGAGAATTTACCTTCCACCCGTTCCCTTTGAGCTAAATGAACGAACGAATCTCCACATGCTCAGTTCAGAAAGATAAGTGTGTGTGAAAGCCGTCCTTCATCCTGCTTGTTGGGAATACAAAGTATCTTTTCAGTTGCAAACTCCACTCCATACATATATATGGGGAGGTACAATTTCCAACTCGTTTTTACAGTGAAACCTGCAGGAACTTCAAACAGGAACTAGGAAACACACTGAGAAACCAGAGTAAACTTTCTCCTGCAACCCGTTCCAATTTTGCTAGATGAACCAACGTCTCTCCACATGCTCATTTGTGAGATACATGTGTGTGTGAAAGCCGTCCTTCACCTAGCTTGTTGGGAACACAAAGTTTCTTTTCAGTAGCAAACTCCAATCCATACATATATAAGGGGAGGTACAAGCCCCAACTCGGTTTTACATTGTAAACTGCAGGAACTTCAAACCGGCACTAGGAAACACAGTGAGAAATTAGAGTAAAACATTCTCCTGCTTCCCGTTCCCTTTGAGCTAGATTAACGAACGTCTCTCCACATGCTCAGTTTTCAGGGAAAAGTTTGTGTTAAAGCTGTCCTTCACATAGCTTGTTGTTAACACAAAGTTCTTTTCCATTTGCATACTCCAATCCTTAAATATATATGGGGAAGTACTAGCTCAAACACGGTTTTACAGTTAAAACTGCAGGAACTTCAAACCGGCACTAGAAAACACAGTGAGAAAATAGAGAAAAAGTTTCTCCTGCTTCCCGTTCCCTTTGAGCTAGATGAACGAAATTCTCTCCACATGCTCAGTTCTGAGAGAAATGTGTGTGTGAAAACCGTCCTTCACCTAGCTTGTTGGGAATACAAAGTTTCTTTTCCTTGCAAATTTCACTCCATACATATATATGGGGAGGTACTAGCTCCAACTCGGTTTTACAGTGAAAAATGCAGGAACTTCAAACCGGCACTAGGAAACAGACTGAGAAACCAGAGTAAATCTTTCTCCTGCAACCCGTTCCCTTTGTGCTAGATGAACGAACGTCTCTCCACATGCTCAGTTCTCAGAGATAAGGGTGTGTGAAAGCCGTCCTTCATCTAGCTTGTTGGGAACACATAGTTACTTTTCAGTTGCAAACTCCACTCCATACATATATATGAGGAGGTACTAGCTCCAACTCGGTTTTTCAGTGAAAACTGCAGGAACTTAAAACCGGTACTAGTAAACCGACTGAGAAACCAGAGTAAAGGTTTCTCCTGCAACCCGATCCCTTTGTGCTAGATGAACGAACGTCTCTCCACATGCTTATTTCTGAGAGATATGTGTATGTGAAAGCCGTCCTTCACCTAGCTTGTTGGGAACACAAAGTTCCTTTTCATTGGCAAACTCCACTCCATACATATATATGGGGAGGTACAAGCTCCAACTCGGTTTTGTAGTGAAAACTGCAGGAACTTCAAACCGGCACTAGGAAACAGACTTAGAAACCAGAGTAAAAGATTCTCCTGCAACCCGATCCCTTTGTGCTAGATGAACGAACGTCTCTCCACATGCTCAGTTCTGATAGATATGTGTATGTGAAAGCCGTCCTTCAAATAACTTGTTGGGAACACAAAGTTTCTTTTCACTTGCAAA
Source organism: Camelus ferus (assembly GCF_009834535.1). Lineage (NCBI taxonomy): Eukaryota > Metazoa > Chordata > Mammalia > Artiodactyla > Camelidae > Camelus > Camelus ferus. Next base: position 26,029,792 of record NC_045719.1, read on the forward strand.
CTCCTCTCCATACATATATATGGGTATGTACGAGCTCCAACTCGGTTTTACAGTGAAAACTGCAGGAATTTCAAACCGGCACTAGGAAACAGACTGAGAAGCCAGAGTAAAAGTTTCTCCTGCAACCCGATCCTTTTGTGCTAGATGAACGAACGTCTCTCCATATGCTCAGTTCTGAGAGATATGTGTATGTGAAAGCCGTCCTTCACCTAGCTTGTTGGGAACACAAAGTTCCTTTTCAGTTGCAAATTACACTCCATACATATATATAGGTAGGTACTAGCTCCAAATCGGTTTTAGAGTGAAAACTGCAGGAAATTCAAACCGGCACTAGGAAACAGACTGAGAAACCAGAGTAAACCTTTCACCTGTAACCCGTTCCCTTTGTGCTAGATGAATGAACGTCTCTCCACATGCTCAGTTCTGAGAATAAAGTGTGTGTGAAAGCCGTCCTTCACCTAGCTTGTTGGGAACACAAAGTTCCTTTTCAGTTGCAAACTCCACTCCATACATATATATGAGGTGGTACTAGCTCCAACTCGGTTTTTCAGTGAAAACTGCAGGAACTTCAAACCGGCATTGGAAACAGACTGAGAAACCAGAGTAAAAGTTGCTTCTGCAACCCGTTCCCATTGTGCTAGATGAACGAACGTCTCTGCACAAGCTCAGTTCTGACAGAAAATTGTGTGTGAAAGCCGTCCTTCACCTAGCATTTTGGGAACACAAAATTTCTTTTCAGATGCAAATTCTAATCCATAAACATATATGGGGAGGTACCAGCTACAACTCGGTTTTACAGTGAAAATTGCAGGAACTTCAAACCGACACTAGGAAACAGAATGAGAAACCAGAGTAAACCTTTCTCCTGCAACCCGTACCCTTTGTGCTAGATGAATGAATGCGTCTCCACATGCTCAGTTCTGAGAGATAAATTTGTGTGAAAGCCTTCCTTCACCTAGCTTGTTGGGAACACAAAGTTTCTTTTCAGTTGCAAACTCCAATGCAAACATATATATGGGGAGGTACAAGCTCCAACTCGGTTTTACATTGAAAACTTCCGGGACTTCAAAACGGCACTAGGAAACACAGTGAGAACGAGAGTAAATATTTACCTTCCACCCGTTCCCTTTGAGCTAAATGAACGAACGAATCTCCACATGCTCAGTTCAGAGAGATAAGTGTGTGTGAAAGCCGTTCTTCATTCTGCTTGTTGGGAATACAAAGTTTCTTTTCGTTTGCAAACTCCACTCCATAAATATATATGGGGAGGTACAAGCTCCAACTCGTTTTTACAGTGAAAACTGCAGGAACTGCAAACAGGCACTAGGAAACTCACTGAGAAACCAGAGTAAAGCTTTCTCCTGCAACCCGTTCCCATTTTGCTAGATGAACCAACGTCTCTCCACATGCTCATTTCTGAGAGATATGTGTGTGTGAAAGCCATCCTTCACCTAGCTTGTTGGGAACACAAAGTTTCTTTTCAGTAGCAAACTCCAATCCATACATATATAAGGGGAGGTACTAGCCCCAACTCGGTTTTACAGTGTAAACTGTAGGAACTTCAAACCGGCACTAGGAAACAGACTGAGAAACCAGAGAAATAGTTTCCCCTGCAAACCGTTCCTTTTGTGCTACATGAAAGAACGAGTCTCCACATGCTCTGTTTTGAGGGATAAGTGTGTGTGAAAGCCTTCCTTCAGCTAGCTTGTTGGGAACACATAGTTTCTTTTCAGTTGCAAATTCCACTCCATACATATATATGGGGAGGTGCAAGCTCCAACTCTGTTTTACAGTGAAAACTGCAGGAGCTTCAAACCGGCACTAGGAAACAGACTGAGAATCCAGAGTAAAAGTTTCTCCTGCAACCCGTTCCCTTTGTGCTAGATGAACGAAATTCCCTCCACATGCTCAATTCTGAGAGATAAGTGTGTGTGAAAGCCGTCCTTCACCTAGCTTGTTGGGAATACAAAGTTTCTTTTCCTTGCAAACATCACTCCATAAATATATATGGGGAGGTACGAGCTCCAACTCGGTTTTACAGTGAAAACTGCAGGAACTTCAAACCCGCACTAGGAAACAGACTGAGAAACCAGAATAAATCTTTCTCCTGCAACACGTTCCCTTGTGCTAGATGAACGAACGTCTCTCCACATGCTCAGTTCTCAGAGATAAGTGTGTGTGAAAGCCGTCCTTCACCTAGCTTGTTGGGAACACATAGTTACTTTTCAGTTGCAAAGTCCACTCCATACATATATATGGGGAGGTACAAGCTCCAAATCGGTTTTACACTGAAAAATGCAGGAACTTCAAACCGGCACTAGGAAACAGACTGAGAAACCAGAGTAAAAGTTTCTCCTGCAACACTTTCCCTTTGTGCTACATGAACGAACGTCTCTCCACATGCTCATTTCTGAGAGATAATTGTGTGTGAAAGCCGTCCTTCACCTAGATTGTTTAGAACACAAAGTTACTTTTCAGTTGCAAACTCCACTCCATATATATATATGGGGAGTTACGAGCTACAACTAGATTTTACAGTGAAAACTGCAGGAACTTCAAACCGGTACTAGGAAACAGACTGAGAAACCAGAGTAAAAGTTATTCCTGCAACCCGTTCCCTTTGTGCTAGATGAACGAACGACTCTCCACATGCTCAGTTCTGAGAGATAAGTGTGTGTGAAAGCCGTCCTTCACCTAGCTTGTTGGGAACACAAAGTTCCTTTTCAGTTGCAAACTCCACTCCATACATATATAGGTAGGTACTAGCTCCAACTCGGTTTTACAGTGAAAACTGCAGAAATTTCAAACCGGCACTAGGAAACAGACTGAGAAACCAGAGTAAAAGTTTCTCCTGCAACCCGTTCCCTTTGTGCTAGATGAACGAACGTCTCTCCACATGCTCAGTTCTGAGAGATAAGTGTGTGTGAAAGCCGTGCTTCACCTAGCTTGTTGGGAACACAAAGTTTCTTTTCAATTGAAAACTCAACTCCATACATATATATGGGGAGGTACTAGCTCCAACTCGGTTTCACAGTGAAATCTGCAGGAACTTCAAACCGGCACTTGGAAACAGACTGAGAAACCAGAGAAATACTTTCTCCTGCAACCCGTTCCCTTTGTGCTAGATGAACGAACGTCTCTCCACATGTTCAGTTATGAGAGATAAGTGTGTGTGAAAGCCGTGATTCACCTAGCTTGTTGGGAACACAAAGTTTCTTATCATTTGCAAACTCCACTCCATACATATATATGGGTAGGTACGAGCTGCAACTCGGTTTTAAAGTGAAAACTGCAGGAACTTCAAACCGGCAGTTGGAAACAGTCTGAGAACCAGAGTAAATGTTCCTCCTGCAACCCATTCCCTTTTTTGCTAGATGAACGAACGTCTCTCCACATGCTCAGTTCTGAGAGATAAGTGTGTTTGAAAGCGGTCCTTCACCTAGCTTGTTGGAAACACAAAGATTCTTTTCACTTGCCAACTTCACTCCATATATATATATGGGGAGTTACTATCTCCAACACGGTTTAACAGTGAAAACAACAGGAACTTCAAACCGGCACTAGGAAACTGACTGAGAATCCAGAGTAAAAGTTTCTCCTGCAACCCGTTCCTTTTGTGCTACATGAACGAACGTCTCTCCACATGCTCAGTCCTGAGAGATAAGTGTGTGTGAAAGCCGTCCTTCAACTAGCTTGTTGGGAACACAAAGTTCCTTTTCATTTGCAAACTCCACTCCATACAATTACATGGGGACTTACTAGCTCCAATTCGGTTTTAGAGTGAAAACTGCAGGAACTTCAAACCGGCACTAGGAAACAGACTGAGAAACCAGAGTAAAAGTTTCTCCTGCAACCCGTTCCCTTTGTGCTAGATGAACGAATGTCTCTCCACATGCTCAGTTCTGAGAGATATGTGTATGTGAAAGCCGTCCTTCAACTAGCTTGTTGGGAACACAAAGTTTCTTTTCATTTGCTAACTCCACTCCATACATATATATGGGGAGGTACAAGCTCCAACTCGGTTTTACACTGAAAACTGCAGGAACTTCCAATCGGCACTAGGAAACAGACTGAGAAACCAGAGTAAAAGTTTCTCCTGCAAACCGTTCCCATTGTGCTAATTGAACGAACGTCTCTGCACATGCTCAGTTCTGACAGATAAGTATGTGTGAAAGCCGTCCTTCACCTAGCTTGTTGGGAACACAAAATTACTTTTCAGTTGCAAATTCCACTCCATAAATATATATGGGGAGGTACCAGCTCCAACACGGTTTTACAGAGAAAACTACAGGAACTTCAAACTGGCAGTAGGAATCACACTGAGAAACCAGAGTAAAGGTTTCTACTGCATCCCGTTCCATTTGAGCTATATGAACGAAAGACTCTTCACATGCTCAGTTCTGAGAGATAAGTGTGTGTAAAGCCGTACTTCCCCTAGCTTTTTGGGAACACAATGTTACTTTTCAGTTGCATACTCCACTCCATACATATATATGGGGAGGTACTAGCTCCAAATCTGTTATACAATGAAAAGTGCAGGAACTTCTAACCGGAACTAGGAATCACACTGAGAAACCAGAGTAAAAGTTTCTCCTGCAACCCGTTCCCTTTGTGCTAGATGAACGAATGTCTCTCCACATGCTCAGTTCTGAGGGATATGTGTATGTGAAAGTGGTCCTTCAACTAGCTTGTTGGGAACACAAAGTTTCTTTTCATTTGCAAACTCCACTCTGTACATATATAAGGGGAGATACTAGCTCCAACTCGGTTTTACAGAGAAAACTGCAGGAACTTCAAACCGGCACTAGGAAACAGACTGAGAAAACAGAGTAAAAGTTTCTCCTGCAACCCGTTCCCTTTGTGCTAGATGAACGAACGTCTCTCCACATGCTCAGTTCTGAGAGATAATTGTGTGTGAAAGCCGTCCTTCAACTAAGTTGTTGGGATCACAAAGTTTCTTTTAACTTGCAAACACCACTCCATACATATATATGGGGGGGTACTAGCTCCAACTCGGTTTTTCAGTGAAAACTGCAGGAACTTCAAACCGGCACTAGGAAAAAGATTGAGAAACCAGAGTAAAAGTTTCTCCTGCAAACCGTTCCCATTGTGCTAGATGAACGAACTTCTCTGCACATGCTCAGTTCTGACAGATAAGTATGTGTGAAAGCCGTCCTTCACCTAGCTTGTTGGGAACACAAAATTACTTTTCAGTTGCAAATTCCACTCCATAAATATATATGGGGAGGTACCAGCTCCAACACGGTTTTACAGAGAAAACTACAGGAACTTCAAACTGGCAGTAGGAATCACACTGAGAAACCAGAGTAAAGGTTTCTACTGCATCCCGTTCCATTTGAGCTATATGAACGAAAGACTCTTCACATGCTCAGTTCTGAGAGATAAGTGTGTGTAAAGCCGTACTTCCCCTAGCTTTTTGGGAACACAATGTTACTTTTCAGTTGCATACTCCACTCCATACATATATATGGGGAGGTACTAGCTCCAAATCTGTTATACAATGAAAAGTGCAGGAACTTCTAACCGGAACTAGGAATCACACTGAGAAACCAGAGTAAAAGTTTCTCCTGCAACCCGTTCCCTTTGTGCTAGATGAACGAATGTCTCTCCACATGCTCATTTCTGAGTGATATGTGTATGTGAAAGCCGTCCTTCACCTAGCTTGTTGGGAACACAAAGTTCCTTTTCATTTGCAAAATCCACTCCATACATATATATGGGGATGTACTAGCTCCAACCCGGTTTTACAGTGAAAACTGCAGGAACTTCAAACCGGCACTAGGAAACAGACTTAGAAACCAGAGTAAAATTTCCTCCTGCAACCCGTTCCCTTTGTGCTAGATGAACGAACGTCTCTCCACATGCTCAGTTCTGAGAGATATGTGTATGTGGAAGCCATCCTTCAACTAGCTTGTTGGGAACACAAAGTTTCTTTTCATTTGCAAACTCCACTCCATACATGTATATGGGTAGGTACGAGCTCCAACTCGGTTTTACAGTGAAAACTGCAGGAACTTCAAACCGGCACTAGGAAACAGACTGAGAAACCAGAGTAAAAGTTTCTCCTGCAACCCGTTCCGTTTGTGCTAGATGAACGAACGTCTCTCCACATGCTCAGTTCTGAGAGATTACTGTGTGTGAAAGCCGTTCTTCACCTAGCTTGTTGGGAACACAAAGTTTCTTTTAGGTTGCAAACTCCACTCCATATATATATATGGGGTGTTACGAGCTCCAACTCGGTTTTACAGTGAAAACTGCAGGAAATTCAAACCGGTACTATGAAACAGACTGAGAAACCAGAGTAAAAGTTATTCCTGCAACCCGTTCCCTTTGTGCTAGATGAACGAACGACTCTCCACTTGCTCAGTTCTGAGAGATAAGTGTGTGTGAAAGCCGCCCTCACATAGCTTGTTGGAAACACAAAGTTCGTTTTCAGTTGCAAACTCCACTCCATACATATATATAGGTAGGTACTAGCTCCAACTCGGTTTTACAGTGAAAACTGCAGGAACTTCAAACCGGCACTAGGAAACAGACTGAGAAACCAGAGTAAAAGTTTCTCCTGCTACTCATTCCCCTTGTGCTAGATGAACGAACGTCTCTCCACATGCTCAGTTCTGAGAGATAAGTGTGTGTGAAAGCCGTCCTTCACCTAGCTTGTTGGGAACACAAAGTTGCTTTTCACTTGCAAACTCCACTCCATACATATATATGGGGACATAGTAGCTCCAACTCGGTTTTACAGTGAAAACTGCAGGAACTTCAATCCGGCACTAGGAAACAGACTGAGAAACCAGAGTAAACCTTTCTCCTGTAACCCGTTCCCTTTGTGCTAGATGAATGAACGTCTCTCCACATGCTCAGTTCTCAGAGATAAGTGTGTGTGAAAGCCGTCCTTCACCTAGCTTGTTGGGAACACAAAGTTCCTTTTCAGTTGCAAACTCCACTCCATACATATATATGAGGAGGTACTAGCTCCAACTCGGTTTTTCAGTGAAAACTGCAGGAACTTAAAACTGGCACTAGGAAACAGACTGAGAAACCAGAGTAAAAGTTTCTCCTGCAACCCGATCCCTTTGTGCTAAATGAACGAACGTCTCTCCACATGCTTATTTCTGAGAGATATGTGTATGTGAAAGCCGTCCTTCACCTAGCTTGTTGGGAACACAAAGTTCCTTTTCATTTGCCAACTCCACTCCATACATATATATGGGGAGGTACTAACTCCAACTCGGTTTTACAGTGAAAACTGCAGGAACTTCAAACCGGCGCTAGGAAACAGATTTAGAAACCAGAGTAAAAGTTTCTTCTGCAACACGATCCCTTTGTGCTAGATGAACGAACGTCTCTCCACATGCTCAGTTCTGATAGATATGTGTATGTGAAAGCCGTCCTTCAGCTAGCTTGTTGGGAACACAAAGTTTCTTTTCATTTGCAAACTCCACTCCATATATATATATGAGTAGGTACGAGCTCCAACTCGGTTTTACAGTGAAAACTGCAGGATCTTCAACCCGGCACTAGGAAACCGACTAAGAAATCAGAGTAAAAGTTTCTCCTGCAACCCTTTCCCTTTGTGCTAGATGAATGAACGTCTCTCCACATGCTCAGTTCTGAGAGAAAAGTGTGTGTGAAAGCCGTCCTTCACCTAGCTTGTTGGGAACACAAAGTTTCTTTTCAGTTGCAAACTCCACTCCACATATATAAATGGGGAGTTACGAGCTCCAACTCGGTTTTACAGTGAAAACTGCAGGAATTTCAAACCGGTACTAGGAAACAGACTGAGAAACCAGAGTAAAAGTTATTCCTGCAACCCGTTCCCTTTGTGCTAGATGAACGAACGACTCTCCACATGCTCAGTTCTGAGAGATAAATGTGTGTGAAAGCCGTCCTTCACCTAGCTTGTTGGGAACACAAAGTTCTTTTTCAGTTGCAAACTCCACTCCATACATATATATGGGGAGGTACTAGCTCCAACTCGGTTTTATAGTGAAAACTGCAGGAACTTCAAACCGGCACTAGGAAACAGACTGAGAAACCAAAGTAAACCTTCCTCCTGTAACCCGTTCCCTTTGTGCTAGATGAATGAACGTCTCTCCACATGCTCAGTTCTCAGAGATAAGTGTGTGTGAAAGCCGTACTTCACCTAGCTTGTTGGGAACACAAAGTTCCTTTTCAGTTGCAAACTCCACTCCATACATATATATGGGGAGGTACTAGCTCCAACTCGGTTTTTCAGTGAAAACTGCAAGAACTTCAAACCGGCACTAGGAAAAAGATTGAGAAACCAGAGTAAAAGTTTCTCCTGCAAACCGTTCCCATTGTGCTAGATGAACGAACTTCTCTGCACATGGTCAGTTCTGACAGATAACTGTGTGTGATAGCCGTCCTTCACCTAGCTTGTTGGGAATACAAAATTTCTTTTCTGTTGCTAATTCCACTGCATAAATATATATGAGGTGGTACTAGCTCCAACTCGGTTTTACAGTGAAAACTGCAGGAACTTCAAACCGGCACTAGGAAACAGACTGAGAATCCAGAGTAAAAGTTTCTCCTTCAACCCGTTCCCTCTGTGCTAGATGAACGAATGTCTCTGAACATGCTCAGTTCTGAGAGATATGTGTATGTGAATGCCGCCTTCAACTAGCTTGTTGGGAACACAAAGTTTCTTTTCATTTGCAAACTCCAATCCATACATATATATGGGGAGGTACTAGCTCCAACATGGTTTTACAGTGTAAACTTCAGGAACTTCAAACCGGCACTAGGAAACGGACTGAGAATCCAGAGTAATAGTTTCTCCTTCAACCCGTTCCCTTTGTGCTACATGAACGAACGTCTCTCCACATGCTAAGTTCTGAGAGATAAGTGTGTGTGAAAGCCGTCCTTCACCTAGCTTTTTGGGAACACAAAGTTCCTTTTAACTTGCAAACTCCACTCCATACATATATATGGGTATGTACGAGCTCCAACTCGGTTTTTCAGTGAAAACTGCAGGAACTTCAAAACGGCACTAGGAAACAGACTGAGAAACCAGAGTGAAAGTTTCTCCTGCAAACCGTTCCCATTGTGCTAATTGAACGAACGTCTCTGCACATGCTCAGTTCTGACTGATAAGTATGTGTGAAAGCCGTCCTTCACCTAGCTTGTTGGGAACACAAAATTACTTTTCAGTTGCAAATTCCACTCCATAAATATATATGGGGAGGTAACAGCTCCAAGAGTGTTTTACAGAGAAAACTGCAGGAACTTCAAACTGGCAGTAGGAAACAAACTGAGAAAACAGAGTAAAGGTTTCTACTGCATCCCGTTCCATTTGAGCTATATGAACGAAAGACTCTTCACATGCTCAGTTCTGAGAGATAAGTGTGTGTAAAGCCGTACTTCCCCTAGCTTTTTGGGAACACAATGTTTCTTTTCAGTTGCATACTCCACTCTATACATATATATGGGGAGGTACTAGCTCCAAATCTGTTATGCAATGAAAAGTGCAGGAACTTCTAACCGGAACTAGGAATCACACTGAGAAACCAGAGTAAAAGTTTCCCATGCAACCCGTTCCCATTGTGCTAGATGAATGAACGCGTCTCTACATGCTCAGTTCTGAGAGATAAGTTTGTGTGAAAGCCGTCCTTCACCTAGCTTGTTGGGAACACAAAGTTTCTTTTGAGTTGCAAACCCCAGTGCAAACATATATATGGGGAGGTACAAGCTCCAACTCGGTTTTACAGTGAAAACTTCAGGAACTTCAAAACGGCACTAGGAAACACAGTGAGAACGAGAGAATTTACCTTCCACCCGTTCCCTTTGAGCTAAATGAACGAACGAATCTCCACATGCTCAGTTCAGAAAGATAAGTGTGTGTGAAAGCCGTCCTTCATCCTGCTTGTTGGGAATACAAAGTATCTTTTCAGTTGCAAACTCCACTCCATACATATATATGGGGAGGTACAATTTCCAACTCGTTTTTACAGTGAAACCTGCAGGAACTTCAAACAGGAACTAGGAAACACACTGAGAAACCAGAGTAAACTTTCTCCTGCAACCCGTTCCAATTTTGCTAGATGAACCAACGTCTCTCCACATGCTCATTTGTGAGATACATGTGTGTGTGAAAGCCGTCCTTCACCTAGCTTGTTGGGAACACAAAGTTTCTTTTCAGTAGCAAACTCCAATCCATACATATATAAGGGGAGGTACAAGCCCCAACTCGGTTTACATTGTAAACTGCAGGAACTTCAAACCGGCACTAGGAAACACAGTGAGAAATTAGAGTAAAACATTCTCCTGCTTCCCGTTCCCTTTGAGCTAGATTAACGAACGTCTCTCCACATGCTCAGTTTTCAGGGAAAAGTTTGTGTTAAAGCTGTCCTTCACATAGCTTGTTGTTAACACAAAGTTCTTTTCCATTTGCATACTCCAATCCTTAAATATATATGGGGAAGTACTAGCTCAAACACGGTTTTACAGTTAAAACTGCAGGAACTTCAAACCGGCACTAGAAAACACAGTGAGAAAATAGAGAAAAAGTTTCTCCTGCTTCCCGTTCCCTTTGAGCTAGATGAACGAAATTCTCTCCACATGCTCAGTTCTGAGAGAAATGTGTGTGTGAAAACCGTCCTTCACCTAGCTTGTTGGGAATACAAAGTTTCTTTTCCTTGCAAATTTCACTCCATACATATATATGGGGAGGTACTAGCTCCAACTCGGTTTTACAGTGAAAAATGCAGGAACTTCAAACCGGCACTAGGAAACAGACTGAGAAACCAGAGTAAATCTTTCTCCTGCAACCCGTTCCCTTTGTGCTAGATGAACGAACGTCTCTCCACATGCTCAGTTCTCAGAGATAAGGGTGTGTGAAAGCCGTCCTTCATCTAGCTTGTTGGGAACACATAGTTACTTTTCAGTTGCAAACTCCACTCCATACATATATATGAGGAGGTACTAGCTCCAACTCGGTTTTTCAGTGAAAACTGCAGGAACTTAAAACCGGTACTAGTAAACCGACTGAGAAACCAGAGTAAAGGTTTCTCCTGCAACCCGATCCCTTTGTGCTAGATGAACGAACGTCTCTCCACATGCTTATTTCTGAGAGATATGTGTATGTGAAAGCCGTCCTTCACCTAGCTTGTTGGGAACACAAAGTTCCTTTTCATTGGCAAACTCCACTCCATACATATATATGGGGAGGTACAAGCTCCAACTCGGTTTTGTAGTGAAAACTGCAGGAACTTCAAACCGGCACTAGGAAACAGACTTAGAAACCAGAGTAAAAGATTCTCCTGCAACCCGATCCCTTTGTGCTAGATGAACGAACGTCTCTCCACATGCTCAGTTCTGATAGATATGTGTATGTGAAAGCCGTCCTTCAAATAACTTGTTGGGAACACAAAGTTTCTTTTCACTTGCAAACTCCTCTCCATACATATATATGGGTATGTACGAGCTCCAACTCGGTTTTACAGTGAAAACTGCAGGAATTTCAAACCGGCACTAGGAAACAGACTGAGAAGCCAGAGTAAAAGTTTCTCCTGCAACCCGATCCTTTTGTGCTAGATGAACGAACGTCTCTCCATATGCTCAGTTCTGAGAGATATGTGTATGTGAAAGCCGTCCTTCACCTAGCTTGTTGGGAACACAAAGTTCCTTTTCAGTTGCAAATTACACTCCATACATATATATAGGTAGGTACTAGCTCCAAATCGGTTTTACAGTGAAAACTGCAGGAAATTCAAACCGGCACTAGGAAACAGACTGAGAAACCAGAGTAAACCTTTCACCTGTAACCCGTTCCCTTTGTGCTAGATGAATGAACGTCTCTCCACATGCTCAGTTCTGAGAATAAAGTGTGTGTGAAAGCCGTCCTTCACCTAGCTTGTTGGGAACACAAAGTTCCTTTTCAGTTGCAAACTCCACTCCATACATATATATGAGGTGGTACTAGCTCCAACTCGGTTTTTCAGTGAAAACTGCAGGAACTTCAAACCGGCATTGGAAACAGACTGAGAAACCAGAGTAAAAGTTGCTTCTGCAACCCGTTCCCATTGTGCTAGATGAACGAACGTCTCTGCACAAGCTCAGTTCTGACAGAAAATTGTGTGTGAAAGCCGTCCTTCACCTAGCATTTTGGGAACACAAAATTTCTTTTCAGATGCAAATTCTAATCCATAAACATATATGGGGAGGTACCAGCTACAACTCGGTTTTACAGTGAAAATTGCAGGAACTTCAAACCGACACTAGGAAACAGAATGAGAAACCAGAGTAAACCTTTCTCCTGCAACCCGTACCCTTTGTGCTAGATGAATGAATGCGTCTCCACATGCTCAGTTCTGAGAGATAAATTTGTGTGAAAGCCTTCCTTCACCTAGCTTGTTGGGAACACAAAGTTTCTTTTCAGTTGCAAACTCCAATGCAAACATATATATGGGGAGGTACAAGCTCCAACTCGGTTTTACATTGAAAACTTCCGGGACTTCAAAACGGCACTAGGAAACACAGTGAGAACGAGAGTAAATATTTACCTTCCACCCGTTCCCTTTGAGCTAAATGAACGAACGAATCTCCACATGCTCAGTTCAGAGAGATAAGTGTGTGTGAAAGCCGTTCTTCATCCTGCTTGTTGGGAATACAAAGTTTCTTTTCGTTTGCAAACTCCACTCCATAAATATATATGGGGAGGTACAAGCTCCAACTCGTTTTTACAGTGAAAACTGCAGGAACTGCAAACAGGCACTAGGAAACTCACTGAGAAACCAGAGTAAAGCTTTCTCCTGCAACCCGTTCCCATTTTGCTAGATGAACCAACGTCTCTCCACATGCTCATTTCTGAGAGATATGTGTGTGTGAAAGCCATCCTTCACCTAGCTTGTTGGGAACACAAAGTTTCTTTTCAGTAGCAAACTCCAATCCATACATATATAAGGGGAGGTACTAGCCCCAACTCGGTTTTACAGTGTAAACTGTAGGAACTTCAAACCGGCACTAGGAAACAGACTGAGAAACCAGAGAAATAGTTTCCCCTGCAAACCGTTCCTTTTGTGCTACATGAAAGAACGAGTCTCCACATGCTCTGTTTTGAGGGATAAGTGTGTGTGAAAGCCTTCCTTCAGCTAGCTTGTTGGGAACACATAGTTTCTTTTCAGTTGCAAATTCCACTCCATACATATATATGGGGAGGTGCAAGCTCCAACTCTGTTTTACAGTGAAAACTGCAGGAGCTTCAAACCGGCACTAGGAAACAGACTGAGAATCCAGAGTAAAAGTTTCTCCTGCAACCCGTTCCCTTTGTGCTAGATGAACGAAATTCCCTCCACATGCTCAATTCTGAGAGATAAGTGTGTGTGAAAGCCGTCCTTCACCTAGCTTGTTGGGAATACAAAGTTTCTTTTCCTTGCAAACATCACTCCATAAATATATATGGGGAGGTACGAGCTCCAACTCGGTTTTACAGTGAAAACTGCAGGAACTTCAAACCCGCACTAGGAAACAGACTGAGAAACCAGAATAAATCTTTCTCCTGCAACACGTTCCCTTGTGCTAGATGAACGAACGTCTCTCCACATGCTCAGTTCTCAGAGATAAGTGTGTGTGAAAGCCGTCCTTCACCTAGCTTGTTGGGAACACATAGTTACTTTTCAGTTGCAAAGTCCACTCCATACATATATATGGGGAGGTACAAGCTCCAAATCGGTTTTACACTGAAAAATGCAGGAACTTCAAACCGGCACTAGGAAACAGACTGAGAAACCAGAGTAAAAGTTTCTCCTGCAACACTTTCCCTTTGTGCTACATGAACGAACGTCTCTCCACATGCTCATTTCTGAGAGATAATTGTGTGTGAAAGCCGTCCTTCACCTAGATTGTTTAGAACACAAAGTTACTTTTCAGTTGCAAACTCCACTCCATATATATATATGGGGAGTTACGAGCTACAACTAGATTTTACAGTGAAAACTGCAGGAACTTCAAACCGGCACTAGGAAACAGACTGAGAAACCAGAGTAAAAGTTATTCCTGCAACCCGTTCCCTTTGTGCTAGATGAACGAACGACTCTCCACATGCTCAGTTCTGAGAGATATGTGTGTGTGAAAGCCGTCCTTCACCTAGCTTGTTGGGAACACAAAGTTCCTTTTCAGTTGCAAACTCCACTCCATACATATATATAGGTAGGTACTAGCTCCAACTCGGTTTTACAGTGAAAACTGCAGAAATTTCAAACCGGCACTAGGAAACAGACTGAGAAACCAGAGTAAAAGTTTCTCCTGCAACCCGTTCCCTTTGTGCTAGATGAACGAACGTCTCTCCACATGCTCAGTTCTGAGAGATAAGTGTGTGTGAAAGCCGTGCTTCACCTAGCTTGTTGGGAACACAAAGTTTCTTTTCAATTGAAAACTCAACTCCATACATATATATGGGGAGGTACTAGCTCCAACTCGGTTTCACAGTGAAATCTGCAGGAACTTCAAACCGGCACTTGGAAACAGACTGAGAAACCAGAGAAATACTTTCTCCTGCAACCCGTTCCCTTTGTGCTAGATGAACGAACGTCTCTCCACATGCTCAGTTATGAGAGATAAGTGTGTGTGAAAGCCGTGATTCACCTAGCTTGTTGGGAACACAAAGTTTCTTATCATTTGCAAACTCCACTCCATACATATATATGGGTAGGTACGAGCTGCAACTCGGTTTTAAAGTGAAAACTGCAGGAACTTCAAACCGGCAGTTGGAAACAGTCTGAGAACCAGAGTAAATGTTCCTCCTGCAACCCATTCCCTTTTTTGCTAGATGAACGAACGTCTCTCCACATGCTCAGTTCTGAGAGATAAGTGTGTTTGAAAGCGGTCCTTCACCTAGCTTGTTGGAAACACAAAGATTCTTTTCACTTGCCAACTTCACTCCATATATATATATGGGGAGTTACTATCTCCAACACGGTTTAACAGTGAAAACAACAGGAACTTCAAACCGGCACTAGGAAACTGACTGAGAATCCAGAGTAAAAGTTTCTCCTGCAACCCGTTCCTTTTGTGCTACATGAACGAACGTCTCTCCACATGCTCAGTCCTGAGAGATAAGTGTGTGTGAAAGCCGTCCTTCAACTAGCTTGTTGGGAACACAAAGTTCCTTTTCATTTGCAAACTCCACTCCATACAATTACATGGGGACGTACTAGCTCCAATTCGGTTTTAGAGTGAAAACTGCAGGAACTTCAAACCGGCACTAGGAAACAGACTGAGAAACCAGAGTAAAAGTTTCTCCTGCAACCCGTTCCCTTTGTGCTAGATGAACGAATGTCTCTCCACATGCTCAGTTCTGAGAGATATGTGTATGTGAAAGCCGTCCTTCAACTAGCTTGTTGGGAACACAAAGTTTCTTTTCATTTGCTAACTCCACTCCATACATATATATGGGGAGGTACAAGCTCCAACTCGGTTTTACACTGAAAACTGCAGGAACTTCCAATCGGCACTAGGAAACAGACTGAGAAACCAGAGTAAAAGTTTCTCCTGCAAACCGTTCCCATTGTGCTAATTGAACGAACGTCTCTGCACATGCTCAGTTCTGACAGATAAGTATGTGTGAAAGCCGTCCTTCACCTAGCTTGTTGGGAACACAAAATTACTTTTCAGTTGCAAATTCCACTCCATAAATATATATGGGGAGGTACCAGCTCCAACACGGTTTTACAGAGAAAACTACAGGAACTTCAAACTGGCAGTAGGAATCACACTGAGAAACCAGAGTAAAGGTTTCTACTGCATCCCGTTCCATTTGAGCTATATGAACGAAAGACTCTTCACATGCTCAGTTCTGAGAGATAAGTGTGTGTAAAGCCGTACTTCCCCTAGCTTTTTGGGAACACAATGTTACTTTTCAGTTGCATACTCCACTCCATACATATATATGGGGAGGTACTAGCTCCAAATCTGTTATACAATGAAAAGTGCAGGAACTTCTAACCGGAACTAGGAATCACACTGAGAAACCAGAGTAAAAGTTTCTCCTGCAACCCGTTCCCTTTGTGCTAGATGAACGAATGTCTCTCCACATGCTCAGTTCTGAGGGATATGTGTATGTGAAAGTGGTCCTTCAACTAGCTTGTTGGGAACACAAAGTTTCTTTTCATTTGCAAACTCCACTCTGTACATATATAAGGGGAGATACTAGCTCCAACTCGGTTTTACAGAGAAAACTGCAGGAACTTCAAACCGGCACTAGGAAACAGACTGAGAAAACAGAGTAAAAGTTTCTCCTGCAACCCGTTCCCTTTGTGCTAGATGAACGAACGTCTCTCCACATGCTCAGTTCTGAGAGATAATTGTGTGTGAAAGCCGTCCTTCAACTAAGTTGTTGGGATCACAAAGTTTCTTTTAACTTGCAAACACCACTCCATACATATATATGGGGGGGGTACTAGCTCCAACTCGGTTTTTCAGTGAAAACTGCAGGAACTTCAAACCGGCACTAGGAAAAAGATTGAGAAACCAGAGTAAAAGTTTCTCCTGCAAACCGTTCCCATTGTGCTAGATGAACGAACTTCTCTGCACATGCTCAGTTCTGACAGATAAGTATGTGTGAAAGCCGTCCTTCACCTAGCTTGTTGGGAACACAAAATTACTTTTCAGTTGCAAATTCCACTCCATAAATATATATGGGGAGGTACCAGCTCCAACACGGTTTTACAGAGAAAACTACAGGAACTTCAAACTGGCAGTAGGAATCACACTGAGAAACCAGAGTAAAGGTTTCTACTGCATCCCGTTCCATTTGAGCTATATGAACGAAAGACTCTTCACATGCTCAGTTCTGAGAGATAAGTGTGTGTAAAGCCGTACTTCCCCTAGCTTTTTGGGAACACAATGTTACTTTTCAGTTGCATACTCCACTCCATACATATATATGGGGAGGTACTAGCTCCAAATCTGTTATACAATGAAAAGTGCAGGAACTTCTAACCGGAACTAGGAATCACACTGAGAAACCAGAGTAAAAGTTTCTCCTGCAACCCGTTCCCTTTGTGCTAGATGAACGAATGTCTCTCCACATGCTCAGTTCTGAGGGATATGTGTATGTGAAAGCGGTCCTTCAACTAGCTTGTTGGGAACACAAAGTTTCTTTTCATTTGCAAACTCCACTCTGTACATATATAAGGGGAGATACTAGCTCCAACTCGGTTTTACAGAGAAAACTGCAGGAACTTCAAACCGGCACTAGGAAACAGACTGAGAAAACAGAGTAAAAGTTTCTCCTGCAACCCGTTCCCTTTGTGCTAGATGAACGAACGTCTCTCCACATGCTCAGTTCTGAGAGATAATTGTGTGTGAAAGCCGTCCTTCAACTAAGTTGTTGGGATCACAAAGTTTCTTTTAACTTGCAAAAACCACTCCATACATATATATGGGGTGGTACTAGCTCCAACTCGGTTTTTCAGTGAAAACTGCAGGAACTTCAAACCGGCACTAGGAAAAAGATTGAGAAACCAGAGTAAAAGTTTCTCCTGCAAACCGTTCCCATTGTGCTAGATGAACGAACTTCTCTGCACATGGTCAGTTCTGACAGATAACTGTGTGTGATAGCCGTTCTTCACCTAGCTTGTTGGGAACACAAAATTTCTTTTCTGTTGCAAATTCCACTGCATAAATATATATGAGGAGGTACTAGCTCCAACTCGGTTTTACAGTGAAAACTGCAGGAACTTCAAACCGGCACTAGGAAACCGACTGAGAATCCAGAGTAAACGTTTCTCCTTCAACCCGTTCCCTCTGTGCTAGATGAACGAATGTCTCTCCACATGCTCAGTTCTGAGAGATATGTGTATGTGAATGCCGCCTTCAACTAGCTTGTTGGGAACACAAAGTTTCTTTTCATTTGCAAACTCCAATCCATACATATATATTGGTAGGTACTGGCTCCAACACGGTTTTACAGTGTAAACTTCAGGAACTTTAAACCGGCACTAGGAAACGGACTGAGAATCCAGAGTAATAGTTTCTCCTTCAACCCGTTCCCTTTGTGCTACATGAACGAACGTCTCTCCACATGCTAAGTTCTGAGAGATAAGTGTGTGTTAAAGCCGTCCTTCACCTAGCTTTTTGGGAACACAAAGTTCCTTTTAACTTTCAAACTCCACTCCATTACATATATATGGGTATGTACGAGCTCCAACTCGGTTTTTCATTGAAAACTGCAGGAACTTCAAAACGGCACTAGGAAACAGACTGAGAAACCAGAGTAAAAGTTTCTCCTGCAAACCGTTCCCATTGTGCTAATTGAACGAACGTCTCTGCACATGCTCAGTTCTGACAGATAAGTATGTGTGAAAGCAGTCCTTCACCTAGCTTGTTGGGAACAAAAAATTACTTTTCAGTTGCAAATTCCACTCCCTAAATATATATGGGGAGGTACCAGCTCCAACACGGTTTTACAGAGAAAACTACAGGAACTTCAAACTGGCAGTAGGAATCACACTGAGAAACCAGAGTAAAGGTTTCTACTGCATCCCGTTCCATTTGAGCTATATGAACGAAAGACTCTTCACATGCTCAGTTCTGAGAGATAAGTGTGTGTAAAGCCGTACTTCCCCTAGCTTTTTGGGAACACAATGTTACTTTTCAGTTGCATACTCCACTCCATACATATATATGGGGAGGTACTAGCTCCAAATGTGTTATACAATGAAAAGTGCAGGAACTTCTAACCGGAACTAGGAATCACACTGAGAAACCAGAGTAAAAGTTTCCCATGCAACCCGTTCCCATTGTGCTAGATGAATGAACGCGTCTCTACATGCTCAGTTCTGAGAGATAAGTTTGTGTGAAAGCCGTCCTTCACCTAGCTTGTTGGGAACACAAAGTTTCTTTTCAGTTGCAAACTCCACTCCATACATATATATCGGGAGGTACTAGCTCCAACTCGGTTTTACACTGAAAAATGCAGGAACTTCCAACCGGCACTAGGAAACAGACTGAGAAACCAGAGTAAAAGTTTCTCCTTAAAACCGTTCCCTTTGTGCTAGATGAACGAATGTCTCTCCACATGCTCAGTTCTGAGAGATATGTGTATGTGAAAGCGGTCCTTCAACTAGCTTGTTGGGAACACAAAGTTTCTTTTCATTTGCAAACTCCACTCCGTACATATATAAGGGGAGATACTAGCTCCAACTCGGTTTTACAGAGAAAACTGCAGGAACTTCAAACCGGCACTAGGAAACAGACTGAGAAAACAGAGTAAAAGTTTCTCCTGCAACCCGTTCCCTTTGTGCTAGATAAACGAACGTCTCTCCACATGCTCAGTTCTGAGAGATAATTGTGTGTGAAAGCCGTCCTTCAACTAGCTTGTTGGGATCACAAAGTTTCTTTTAACTTGCAAACACCACTGCATACATATATATGGGGGGGTACTAGCTCCAACTCGGTTTTACAGTGAAAACTGCAGGAACTTCAAACCGGCACTAGGAAACAGATTGAGAAACCAGAGTAAAAGTTTCTCCTGCAACCCGATCCATTTGTGCTAGATGAAAGAACGTCTCTCCACATGCTCAGTTCTGATAGATATGTGTATGTGAAAGCCGTCCTTCAACTAGCTTGTTGGGAACACAAAGTTTCTTTTCATTTGCAAACTCCACTCCATATATATATATGGGTAGGTACGAGCTCCAACTCGGTTTTACAGTGAAAACTGCAGGATCTTCAACCCGGCACTAGGAAACCGACAAAGAAAGCAGAGTAAAAGTTTCTCCTGCAACCCTTTCCCTTTGTGCTAGATGAATGAACGTCTCTCCACATGCTCAGTTCTGAGAGAAATGTGTGTGTGAAAGCCGTCCTTCACCTAGCTTGTTGGGAACACAAAGTTTCTTTTCAGTTGCAAACTCCACTCCACATATATAAATGGGGAGTTACGAGCTCCAACTCGGTTTTACAGTGAAAACTGCAGGAACTTCAAACCGGTACTAGGAAACAGACTGAGAAACCAGAGTAAAAGTTATTCCTGCAACCCGTTCCCTTTGTGCTAGATGAACGAACGACTCTCCACATGCTCAGTTCTGAGAGATAAATGTGTGTGAAAGCCGTCCTTCACTTAGCTTGTTGGGAACACAAAGTTCCTTTTCAGTTGCAAACTCCACTCCATACATATATATGGGGAGGTACTTGCTCCAACTCGGTTTTATAGTGAAAACTGCAGGAACTTCAAACCGGCACTAGGAAACAGACTGAGAAACAAGAGTAAACCTTTCTCCTGTAACCCGTTCCCTTTGTGCTAGATGAATGAACGTCTCTCCACATGCTCAGTTCTCAGAGATAAGTGTGTGTGAAAGCCGTACTTCACCTAGCTTGTTGGGAACACAAAGTTCCTTTTCAGTTGCAAACTCCACTCCATACATATATATGAGGAGGTACTAGCTCCAACTCGGTTTTTCAGTGAAAACTGCAGGAACTTCAAACCGGCACTAGGAAAAAGATTGAGAAACCAGAGTAAAAGTTTCTCCTGCAAACCGTTCCCATTGTGCTAGATGAACGAACTTCTCTGCACATGGTCAGTTCTGACAGATAACTGTGTGTGATAGCCGTCCTTCACCTAGCTTGTTGGGAACAAAAAATTTCTTTTCTGTTGCAAATTCCACTGCATAAATATATATGAGGAGGTACTAGCTCCAACTCGGTTTTACAGTGAAAACTGCAGGAACTTCAAACCGGCACTAGGAAACAGACTGAGAATCCAGAGTAAAAGTTTCTCCTTCAACCCGTTCCCTCTGTGCTAGATGAACGAATGTCTCTCCACATGCTCAGTTCTGAGAGATATGTGTATGTGAATGCCGCCTTCAACTAGCTTGTTGGGAACACAAAGTTTCTTTTAATTTGCAAACTCCACTCCATACATATATATGGGGATGTACTAGCTCCAACCCGGTTTTACAGTGAAAACTGCAGGAACTTCAAACCGGCACTAGGAAACAGACTTAGAAACCAGAGTAAAATTTCCTCCTGCATCCCGTTCCCTTTGTGCTAGATGAACGAACGTCTCTCCACATGCTCAGTTCTGAGAGATATGTGTATATGGAAGCCGTCCTTCAACTAGCTTGTTGGGAACACAAAGTTTCTTTTCATTTGCAAACTCCACTCCATACATGTATATGGGTAGGTACGAGCTCCAACTCGGTTTTCCAGTGAAAACTGCAGGAAATTCAAACCAGCAATAGGAAACAGACTGAGAAACCAGAGTAAAAGTTTCTCCTGCAACCCGTTCCGTTTGTGCTAGATGAACGAACGTCTCTCCACATGCTCAGTAGTGAGAGATTACTGTGTGTGAAAGCCATCCTTCACCTAGCTTGTTGGGGACACAAAGTTACTTTTAGGTTGCAAACTCCACTCCATATATATATATGGGGTGTTACGAGCTCCAACTCGGTTTTACAGTGAAAACTGCAGGAAATTCAAACCAGTACTAGGAAACAGACTGAGAAACCAGAGTAAAAGTTATTCCTGCAACCCGTTCCCTTTGTGCTAGATGAACGAACGACTCTCCACTTGCTCAGTTCTGAGAGATAAGTGTGTGTGAAAGCCGCCCTCACCTAGCTTGTTGGAAACACAAAGTTCCTTTTCAGTTGCAAACTCCACTCCATACATATATATAGGTAGGTACTAGCTCCAACTCGGTTTTACAGTGAAAACTGCAGGAACTTCAAACCGGCACTAGGAAACAGACTGAGAAACCAGAGTAAAAGTTTCTCCTGCAACCCGTTCCCTTTGTGCTAGATGAATGAACGTCTCTCCACATGCTCAGTTCTCAGAGATAAGTGTGTGTGAAAGCCGACCTTCACCTAGCTTGTTGGGAACACAAAGTTCCTTTTCAGTTGCAAACTCCACTCCATACGTATATATGAGGAGGTACTAGCTCCAACTCGGTTTTTCAGTGAAAACTGCAGGAACTTAAAACTGGCACTAGGAAACAGACTGAGAAACCAGAGTAAAAGTTTCTCCTGCAACCCGATCCCTTTGTGCTAAATGAACGAACGTCTCTCCACATGCTTATTTCTGAGAGATATGTGTATGTGAAAGCCGTCCTTCACCTAGCTTGTTGGGAACACAAAGTTCCTTTTAAGTTGCAAACTCCACTCCATACATATATATGGGGAGGTACTAGCTCCAACTCGGTTTTACAGTGAAAACTGCAGGAACTTCAAACCGGCACTAGGAAACAGATTTAGAAACCAGAGTAAAAGTTTCTTCTGCAACCCGATCCCTTTGTGCTAGATGAACGAACGTCTCTCCACATGCTCAGTTCTGATAGATATGTGTATGTGAAAGCCGTCCTTCAACTAGCTTGTTGGGAACACAAAGTTTCTTTTCATTTGCAAACTCCACTCCATATATATATATGGGTAGGTACGAGCTCCAACTCGGTTTTACAGTGAAAACTGCAGGATCTTCAACCCGGCACTAGGAAACCGACTAAGAAACCAGAGTAAAAGTTTCTCCTGCAACCCTTTCCCTTTGTCCTAGATGAATGAACGTCTCTCCACATGCTCAGTTCTGAGAGAAAAGTGTGTGTGAAAGCAGTCCTTCACCTAGCTTGTTGGGAACACAAAGTTTCTTTTCAGTAGCAAACTCCAATCCATACATATATAAGGGGGGTACAAGCCCCAACTCGGTTTTACATTGTAAACTGCAGGAACTTCAAACCGGCACTAGGAAACACAGTGAGAAAATAGAGTAAAACATTCTCCTGCTTCCCGTTCCCTTTGAGCTAGATTAACGAACGTCTCTCCACATGCTCATTTTTCAGGGAAAAGTTTGTGTTAAAGCTGTCCTTCACATAGCTTGTTGTTAACACAAAGTTCTTTTCCATTTGCATACTCCAATCCTTAAATATATATGGGGAAGTACTAGCTCAAACACGGTTTTACAGTGAAAACTGCAGGAAATTCAAACCGGCACTAGGAAACAGACTGAGAAACCAGAGTAAAAGTTTCTCCTTCAACCCGATCCCTTTGTGCTAGATGAACGAACGTCTCTCCACATGCTCAGTTCTGAGAGATAAGTGTGTGTGAAATCCGTCCTTCATCTAGCTTGTTGGGAACACATAGTTCCTTTTCAGTTGCAAACTCCACTCCATACATATATATGGGTAGGTACAAGATCCAACTCGGTTTTACACTGAAAACAGCAGGAACTTCAAACCGGCACTAGGAAACATACTGAGAAACCAGAGTAAAATTTCCACCTTCAACCCGATCCCTTTGTGCTAGATGAATGAACGTCTCTCCACATGCTCATTTCTGAGTGATATGTGTATGTGAAAGCCGTACTTCACCTAGCTTGTTGGGAACACAAAGTTTCTTTTCATTTGCAAACTCCACTCCATATATGTATATGGGGATGTACTAGCTCCATCTCGGTTTTACAGTGAAAAATTCAGGAACATCAAACCGGCACTAGGAAACAGACTGAGAATCCAGAGTAAATGTTTCTACTGCAACCCGTTCCCTTTGTGCTAGATGAACGAAATTCTCTCCACATGCTCAGTTCTGAGAGATTACTGTGTGTGAAAACCGTCCTTCAACTAGCTTGTTGGGAATACAACGTTTCTTTTCCTTGCAAATTTCACTCCATACATATATATGGGGAGGTACTAGCTCCAAATCGGTTTTACAGTGAAAACTGCAGGAACTTCAAACCGGCACTAGGAAACAGACTGAGAAACCAGAGTAAATCTTTCTCCTGCAACCCGTTCCCTTTGTGCTAGATGAACGAACGTCTCTCCACATGCTCAGTTCTCAGAGATAAGGGTGTGTGAAAGCCGTCCTTCATCTAGCTTGTTGGGAACACAAAGTTTCTTTTCAGTTGCAAACTCCACTCCATATATATATATGAGGATGTACAAGCTCCAACTCGGTTTTACACTGAAAACAGCAGGAACTTCAAACAGGCACTAGGAAACAGACTGAGAAACCAGAGTAAAAGTTTCTCCTGCAAACCGTTCCCATTGTGCTAGATGAACGAACTTCTCTGCACATGGTCAGTTCTGACAGATAACTGTGTGTGATAGCCGTTCTTCACCTAGCTTGTTGGGAACACAAAATTTCTTTTCTGTTGCAAATTCCACTGCATAAATATATATGAGGAGGTACTAGCTCCAACTCGGTTTTACAGTGAAAACTGCAGGAACTTCAAACCGGCACTAGGAAACAGACTGAGAATCCAGAGTAAACGTTTCTCCTTCAACCCGTTCCCTCTGTGCTAGATGAACGAATGTCTCTCCACATGCTCAGTTCTGAGAGATATGTGTATGTGAATGCCGCCTTCAACTAGCTTGTTGGGAACACAAAGTTTCTTTTCATTTGCAAACTCCAATCCATACATATATATTGGTAGGTACTGGCTCCAACACGGTTTTACAGTGTAAACTTCAGGAACTTTAAACCGGCACTAGGAAACGGACTGAGAATCCAGAGTAATAGTTTCTCCTTCAACCCGTTCCCTTTGTGCTAGATGAACGAACGTCTCTCCACATGCTAAGTTCTGAGAGATAAGTGTGTGTTAAAGCCGTCCTTCACCTAGCTTTTTGGGAACACAAAGTTCCTTTTAACTTTCAAACTCCACTCCATACATATATATGGGTATGTACGAGCTCCAACTCGGTTTTTCATTGAAAACTGCAGGAACTTCAAAACGGCACTAGGAAACAGACTGAGAAACCAGAGTAAAAGTTTCTCCTGCAAACCGTTCCCATTGTGCTAATTGAACGAACGTCTCTGCACATGCTCAGTTCTGACAGATAAGTATGTGTGAAAGCCGTCCTTCACCTAGCTTGTTGGGAACAAAAAATTACTTTTCAGTTGCAAATTCCACTCCCTAAATATATATGGGGAGGTACCAGCTCCAACACGGTTTTACAGAGAAAACTACAGGAACTTCAAACTGGCAGTAGGAATCACACTGAGAAACCAGAGTAAAGGTTTCTACTGCATCCCGTTCCATTTGAGCTATATGAACGAAAGACTCTTCACATGCTCAGTTCTGAGAGATAAGTGTGTGTAAAGCCGTACTTCCCCTAGCTTTTTGGGAACACAATGTTACTTTTCAGTTGCATACTCCACTCCATACATATATATGGGGAGGTACTAGCTCCAAATGTGTTATACAATGAAAAGTGCAGGAACTTCTAACCGGAACTAGGAATCACACTGAGAAACCAGAGTAAAAGTTTCCCATGCAACCCGTTCCCATTGTGCTAGATGAATGAACGCGTCTCTACATGCTCAGTTCTGAGAGATAAGTTTGTGTGAAAGCCGTCCTTCACCTAGCTTGTTGGGAACACAAAGTTTCTTTTCAGTTGCAAACTCCACTCCATACATATATATCGGGAGGTACTAGCTCCAACTCGGTTTTACACTGAAAAATGCAGGAACTTCCAACCGGCACTAGGAAACAGACTGAGAAACCAGAGTAAAAGTTTCTCCTTAAAACCGTTCCCTTTGTGCTAGATGAACGAATGTCTCTCCACATGCTCAGTTCTGAGAGATATGTGTATGTGAAAGCGGTCCTTCAACTAGATTGTTGGGAACACAAAGTTTCTTTTCATTTGCAAACTCCACTCCGTACATATATAAGGGGAGATACTAGCTCCAACTCGGTTTTACAGAGAAAACTGCAGGAACTTCAAACCGGCACTAGGAAACAGACTGAGAAAACAGAGTAAAAGTTTCTCCTGCAACCCGTTCCCTTTGTGCTAGATAAACGAACGTCTCTCCACATGCTCAGTTCTGAGAGATAATTGTGTGTGAAAGCCGTCCTTCAACTAGCTTGTTGGGATCACAAAGTTTCTTTTAACTTGCAAACACCACTGCATACATATATATGGGGGGGTACTAGCTCCAACTCGGTTTTACAGTGAAAACTGCAGGAACTTCAAACCGGCACTAGGAAACAGATTGAGAAACCAGAGTAAAAGTTTCTCCTGCAACCCGATCCATTTGTGCTAGATGAAAGAACGTCTCTCCACATGCTCAGTTCTGATAGATATGTGTATGTGAAAGCCGTCCTTCAACTAGCTTGTTGGGAACACAAAGTTTCTTTTCATTTGCAAACTCCACTCCATATATATATATGGGTAGGTACGAGCTCCAACTCGGTTTTACAGTGAAAACTGCAGGATCTTCAACCCGGCACTAGGAAACCGACAAAGAAAGCAGAGTAAAAGTTTCTCCTGCAACCCTTTCCCTTTGTGCTAGATGAATGAACGTCTCTCCACATGCTCAGTTCTGAGAGAAAAGTGTGTGTGAAAGCCGTCCTTCACCTAGCTTGTTGGGAACACAAAGTTTCTTTTCAGTTGCAAACTCCACTCCACATATATAAATGGGGAGTTACGAGCTCCAACTCGGTTTTACAGTGAAAACTGCAGGAACTTCAAACCGGTACTAGGAAACAGACTGAGAAACCAGAGTAAAAGTTATTCCTGCAACCCGTTCCCTTTGTGCTAGATGAACGAACGACTCTCCACATGCTCAGTTCTGAGAGATAAATGTGTGTGAAAGCCGTCCTTCACTTAGCTTGTTGGGAACACAAAGTTCCTTTTCAGTTGCAAACTCCACTCCATACATATATATGGGGAGGTACTTGCTCCAACTCGGTTTTATAGTGAAAACTGCAGGAACTTCAAACCGGCACTAGGAAACAGACTGAGAAACAAGAGTAAACCTTTCTCCTGTAACCCGTTCCCTTTGTGCTAGATGAATGAAAGTCTCTCCACATGCTCAGTTCTCAGAGATAAGTGTGTGTGAAAGCCGTACTTCACCTAGCTTGTTGGGAACACAAAGTTCCTTTTCAGTTGCAAACTCCACTCCATACATATATATGAGGAGGTACTAGCTCCAACTCGGTTTTTCAGTGAAAACTGCAGGAACTTCAAACCGGCACTAGGAAAAAGATTGAGAAACCAGAGTAAAAGTTTCTCCTGCAAACCGTTCCCATTGTGCTAGATGAACGAACTTCTCTGCACATGGTCAGTTCTGACAGATAACTGTGTGTGATAGCCGTCCTTCACCTAGCTTGTTGGGAACAAAAAATTTCTTTTCTGTTGCAAATTCCACTGCATAAATATATATGAGGAGGTACTAGCTCCAACTCGGTTTTACAGTGAAAACTGCAGGAACTTCAAACCGGCACTAGGAAACAGACTGAGAATCCAGAGTAAAAGTTTCTCCTTCAACCCGTTCCCTCTGTGCTAGATGAACGAATGTCTCTCCACATGCTCAGTTCTGAGAGATATGTGTATGTGAATGCCGCCTTCAACTAGCTTGTTGGGAACACAAAGTTTCTTTTAATTTGCAAACTCCACTCCATACATATATATGGGGATGTACTAGCTCCAACCCGGTTTTACAGTGAAAACTGCAGGAACTTCAAACCGGCACTAGGAAACAGACTTAGAAACCAGAGTAAAATTTCCTCCTGCATCCCGTTCCCTTTGTGCTAGATGAACGAACGTCTCTCCACATGCTCAGTTCTGAGAGATATGTGTATATGGAAGCCGTCCTTCAACTAGCTTGTTGGGAACACAAAGTTTCTTTTCATTTGCAAACTCCACTCCATACATGTATATGGGTAGGTACGAGCTCCAACTCGGTTTTCCAGTGAAAACTGCAGGAAATTCAAACCAGCAATAGGAAACAGACTGAGAAACCAGAGTAAAAGTTTCTCCTGCAACCCGTTCCGTTTGTGCTAGATGAACGAACGTCTCTCCACATGCTCAGTTCTGAGAGATTACTGTGTGTGAAAGCCATCCTTCACCTAGCTTGTTGGGGACACAAAGTTACTTTTAGGTTGCAAACTCCACTCCATATATATATATGGGGTGTTACGAGCTCCAACTCGGTTTTACAGTGAAAACTGCAGGAAATTCAAACCAGTACTAGGAAACAGACTGAGAAACCAGAGTAAAAGTTATTCCTGCAACCCGTTCCCTTTGTGCTAGATGAACGAACGACTCTCCACTTGCTCAGTTCTGAGAGATAAGTGTGTGTGAAAGCCGCCCTCACCTAGCTTGTTGGAAACACAAAGTTCCTTTTCAGTTGCAAACTCCACTCCATACATATATATAGGTAGGTACTAGCTCCAACTCGGTTTTACAGTGAAAACTGCAGGAACTTCAAACCGGCACTAGGAAACAGACTGAGAAACCAGAGTAAAAGTTTCTCCTGCAACCCGTTCCCTTTGTGCTAGATGAATGAACGTCTCTCCACATGCTCAGTTCTCAGAGATAAGTGTGTGTGAAAGCCGACCTTCACCTAGCTTGTTGGGAACACAAAGTTCCTTTTCAGTTGCAAACTCCACTCCATACGTATATATGAGGAGGTACTAGCTCCAACTCGGTTTTTCAGTGAAAACTGCAGGAACTTAAAACTGGCACTAGGAAACAGACTGAGAAACCAGAGTAAAAGTTTCTCCTGCAACCCGATCCCTTTGTGCTAAATGAACGAACGTCTCTCCACATGCTTATTTCTGAGAGATATGTGTATGTGAAAGCCGTCCTTCACCTAGCTTGTTGGGAACACAAAGTTCCTTTTAAGTTGCAAACTCCACTCCATACATATATATGGGGAGGTACTAGCTCCAACTCGGTTTTACAGTGAAAACTGCAGGAACTTCAAACCGGCACTAGGAAACAGATTTAGAAACCAGAGTAAAAGTTTCTTCTGCAACCCGATCCCTTTGTGCTAGATGAACGAACGTCTCTCCACATGCTCAGTTCTGATAGATATGTGTATGTGAAAGCCGTCCTTCAACTAGCTTGTTGGGAACACAAAGTTTCTTTTCATTTGCAAACTCCACTCCATATATATATATGGGTAGGTACGAGCTCCAACTCGGTTTTACAGTGAAAACTGCAGGATCTTCAACCCGGCACTAGGAAACCGACTAAGAAACCAGAGTAAAAGTTTCTCCTGCAACCCTTTCCCTTTGTCCTAGATGAATGAACGTCTCTCCACATGCTCAGTTCTGAGAGAAAAGTGTGTGTGAAAGCAGTCCTTCACCTAGCTTGTTGGGAACACAAAGTTTCTTTTCAGTAGCAAACTCCAATCCATACATATATAAGGGGGGTACAAGCCCCAACTCGGTTTTACATTGTAAACTGCAGGAACTTCAAACCGGCACTAGGAAACACAGTGAGAAAATAGAGTAAAACATTCACCTGCTTCCCGTTCCCTTTGAGCTAGATTAACGAACGTCTCTCCACATGCTCATTTTTCAGGGAAAAGTTTGTGTTAAAGCTGTCCTTCACATAGCTTGTTGTTAACACAAAGTTCTTTTCCATTTGCATACTCCAATCCTTAAATATATATGGGGAAGTACTAGCTCAAACACGGTTTTACAGTGAAAACTGCAGGAAATTCAAACCGGCACTAGGAAACAGACTGAGAAACCAGAGTAAAAGTTTCTCCTTCAACCCGATCCCTTTGTGCTAGATGAACGAACGTCTCTCCACATGCTCAGTTCTGAGAGATAAGTGTGTGTGAAATCCGTCCTTCATCTAGCTTGTTGGGAACACATAGTTCCTTTTCAGTTGCAAACTCCACTCCATACATATATATGGGTAGGTACAAGATCCAACTCGGTTTTACACTGAAAACAGCAGGAACTTCAAACCGGCACTAGGAAACATACTGAGAAACCAGAGTAAAATTTCCACCTTCAACCCGATCCCTTTGTGCTAGATGAATGAACGTCTCTCCACATGCTCATTTCTGAGTGATATGTGTATGTGAAAGCCGTACTTCACCTAGCTTGTTGGGAACACAAAGTTTCTTTTCATTTGCAAACTCCACTCCATATATGTATATGGGGATGTACTAGCTCCAACTCGGTTTTACAGTGAAAAATTCAGGAACATCAAACCGGCACTAGGAAACAGACTGAGAATCCAGAGTAAATGTTTCTACTGCAACCCGTTCCCTTTGTGCTAGATGAACGAAATTCTCTCCACATGCTCAGTTCTGAGAGAAAAGTGTGTGTGAAAACCGTCCTTCAACTAGCTTGTTGGGAATACAACGTTCCTTTTCCTTGCAAATTTCACTCCATACATATATATGGGGAGGTACTAGCTCCAAATCGGTTTTACAGTGAAAACTGCAGGAACTTCAAACCGGCACTAGGAAACAGACTGAGAAACCAGAGTAAATCTTTCTCCTGCAACCCGTTCCCTTTGTGCTAGATGAACGAACGTCTCTCCACATGCTCAGTTCTCAGAGATAAGGGTGTGTGAAAGCCGTCCTTCATCTAGCTTGTTGGGAACACAAAGTTTCTTTTCAGTTGCAAACTCCACTCCATATATATATATGAGGATGTACAAGCTCCAACTCGGTTTTACACTGAAAACAGCAGGAACTTCAAACAGGCACTAGGAAACAGACTGAGAAACCAGAGTAAAAGTTTCTCCTTCAACCCGATCCCTTTGTGCTAGATGAACGAACGTCTCTCCACATGCTCAGTTCTGAGAGATATGTGTATGTGGAAGCCGTCCTTCAACTAGCTTGTTGGGAACACAAAGTTTCTTTTCATTTGCAAACTCCACTCCATATATGTATATGGGTAGGTACGAGCTCCAACTCGGTTTTACAGTGAAAACTGCAGGAACTTCAAACCGGCAATAGGAAACAGACTGAGAAAACAGAGTAAAAGATTCTCCTGCAACCCGTTCCGTTTGTGCTAGATGAACGAACGTCTCTCCACATGCTCAGTTCTGAGAGATTACTGTGTGTGAAAGCCATCCTTCACCTAGCTTGTTGGGGACACAAAGTTTCTTTTCCTTGCAAATTTCACTCCATACATATATATGGGGAGGTACTAGCTCCAACTCGGTTTTACACTGAAAACAGCAGGAACTTCAAACAGGCACTAGGAAACAGACTGAGAAACCAGAGAAAAAGTTTCTCCTTCAACCCGATCCCTTTGTGCTAGATGAACGAACGTCTCTCCACATGCTCATTTCTCAGAGATAAGTGTGTGTGAAAGCCATCCTTCACCTAGCTTGTTGGGAACACAAAGTTTCTTTTCAGTTGCAAACCCCAATCCATATATATATATGAGGATGTACCAGCTCCAAATCAGTTTTACAGTGAAAAATTCAGGAAAATCAAACCGGCACTAGGAAACAGACTGAGAATCCAGAGTAAATGTTTCTACTGCAACCCGTTCCCTTTGTGCTAGATGAACGAAATTCTCTCCACATGCTCAGTTCTGAGAGAAAAGTGTGTGTGAAAACCGTCCTTCACCTAGCTTGTTGGGAATACAAAGTTTCTTTTCCTTGCAAATTTCACTCCATACATATATATGGGGAGGTACTAGCTCCAAATCGGTTTTACAGTGAAAACTGCAGGAACTTCAAACCGGCACTAGGAAACAGACTGAGAAACCAGAGTAAATCTTTCTCCTGCAACCCGTTCCCATTGTGCTAGATGAACGAACGTCTCTCCACATGCTCAGTTCTTAGAGATAAGGGTGTGTGAAAGCCGTCCTTCATCTAGCTTGTTGGGAACATATAGTTACTTTCCAGTTGCAAAATCCACTCCATACATATATATGGGGAGGTACAAACTCCAACTCGGTTTTACACTGAAAACAGCAGGAACTTCAAACAGGCACTAGGAAACAGACTGAGAAACCAGAGTAAAAGTTTCTCCTTCAACCCGATCCCTTTGTGCTAGATGAACGAACGTCTCTCCACATGCTCATTTCTGAGTGATATGTGTATGTGAAAGCCGTCCTTCACCTAGCTTGTTGGGAACACAAAGTTCCTTTTCATTTGCAAAATCCACTCCATACATATATATGGGGATGTACTAGCTCCAACCCGGTTTTACAGTGAAAACTGCAGGAACTTCAAACCGGCACTAGGAAACAGACTTAGAAACCAGAGTAAAATTTCCTCCTGCAACCCGTTCCCTTTGTGCTAGATGAACGAACGTCTCTCCACATGCTCAATTCTGAGAGATATGTGTATGTGGAAGCCATCCTTCAACTAGCTTGTTGGGAACACAAAGTTTCTTTTCATTTGCAAACTCCACTCCATACATGTATATGGGTAGGTACGAGCTCCAACTCGGTTTTACAGTGAAAACTGCAGGAACTTCAAACCGGCACTAGGAAACAGACTGAGAAACCAGAGTAAAAGTTTCTCCTGCAACCCGTTCCGTTTGTGCTAGATGAACGAACGTCTCTCCACATGCTCAGTTCTGAGAGATTACTGTGTGTGAAAGCCGTTCTTCACCTAGCTTGTTGGGAACACAAAGTTTCTTTTAGGTTGCAAACTCCACTCCATATATATATATGGGGTGTTACGAGCTCCAACTCGGTTTTACAGTGAAAACTGCAGGAAATTCAAACCGGTACTATGAAACAGACTGAGAAACCAGAGTAAAAGTTATTCCTGCAACCCGTTCCCTTTGTGCTAGATGAACGAACGACTCTCCACTTGCTCAGTTCTGAGAGATAAGTGTGTGTGAAAGCCGCCCTCACATAGCTTGTTGGAAACACAAAGTTCGTTTTCAGTTGCAAACTCCACTCCATACATATATATAGGTAGGTACTAGCTCCAACTCGGGTTTACAGTGAAAACTGCAGGAACTTCAAACCGGCACTAGGAAACAGACTGAGAAACCAGAGTAAAAGTTTCTCCTGCAACTCGTTCCCCTTGTGCTAGATGAACGAACGTCTCTCCACATGCTCAGTTCTGAGAGATAAGTGTGTGTGAAAGCCGTCCTTCACCTAGCTTGTTGGGAACACAAAGTTGCTTTTCACTTGCAAACTCCACTCCATACATATATATGGGGACATAGTAGCTCCAACTCGGTTTTACAGTGAAAACTGCAGGAACTTCAATCCGGCACTAGGAAACAGACTGAGAAACCAGAGTAAACCTTTCTCCTGTAACCCGTTCCCTTTGTGCTAGATGAATGAACGTCTCTCCACATGCTCAGTTCTCAGAGATAAGTGTGTGTGAAAGCCGTCCTTCACCTAGCTTGTTGGGAACACAAAGTTCCTTTTCAGTTGCAAACTCCACTCCGTACATATATATGAGGAGGTACTAGCTCCAACTCGGTTTTTCAGTGAAAACTGCAGGAACTTAAAACTGGCACTAGGAAACAGACTGAGAAACCAGAGTAAAAGTTTCTCCTGCAACCCGATCCCTTTGTGCTAAATGAACGAACGTCTCTCCACATGCTTATTTCTGAGAGATATGTGTATGTGAAAGCCGTCCTTCACCTAGCTTGTTGGGAACACAAAGTTCCTTTTCATTTGCCAACTCCACTCCATACATATATATGGGGAGGTACTAGCTCCAACTCGGTTTTACAGTGAAAACTGCAGGAACTTCAAACCGGCGCTAGGAAACAGATTTAGAAACCAGAGTAAAAGTTTCTTCTGCAACACGATCCCTTTGTGCTAGATGAACGAACGTCTCTCCACATGCTCAGTTCTGATAGATATCTGTATGTGAAAGCCGTACTTCAACTAGCTTGTTGGGAACACAAAGTTCTTTTTCAGTTGCAAACTCCACTCCATACATATATATGGGGAGGTACTAGCTCCAACTCGGTTTTATAGTGAAAACTGCAGGAACTTCAAACCGGCACTAGGAAACAGACTGAGAAACCAAAGTAAACCTTCCTCCTGTAACCCGTTCCCTTTGTGCTAGATGAATGAACGTCTCTCCACATGCTCAGTTCTCAGAGATAAGTGTGTGTGAAAGCCGTACTTCACCTAGCTTGTTGGGAACACAAAGTTCCTTTTCAGTTGCAAACTCCACTCCATACATATATATGGGGAGGTACTAGCTCCAACTCGGTTTTTCAGTGAAAACTGCAAGAACTTCAAACCGGCACTAGGAAAAAGATTGAGAAACCAGAGTAAAAGTTTCTCCTGCAAACCGTTCCCATTGTGCTAGATGAACGAACTTCTCTGCACATGGTCAGTTCTGACAGATAACTGTGTGTGATAGCCGTCCTTCACCTAGCTTGTTGGGAATACAAAATTTCTTTTCTGTTGCTAATTCCACTGCATAAATATATATGAGGAGGTACTAGCTCCAACTCGGTTTTACAGTGAAAACTGCAGGAACTTCAAACCGGCACTAGGAAACAGACTGAGAATCCAGAGTAAAAGTTTCTCCTTCAACCCGTTCCCTCTGTGCTAGATGAACGAATGTCTCTCCACATGCTCAGTTCTGAGAGATATGTGTATGTGAATGCCGCCTTCAACTAGCTTGTTGGGAACACAAAGTTTCTTTTCATTTGCAAACTCCAATCCATACATATATATGGGGAGGTACTAGCTCCAACATGGTTTTACAGTGTAAACTTCAGGAACTTCAAACCGGCACTAGGAAACGGACTGAGAATCCAGAGTAATAGTTTCTCCTTCAACCCGTTCCCTTTGTGCTACATGAACGAACGTCTCTCCACATGCTAAGTTCTGAGAGATAAGTGTGTGTTAAAGCCGTCCTTCACCTAGCTTTTTGGGAACACAAAGTTCCTTTTAACTTGCAAACTCCACTCCATACATATATATGGGTATGTACGAGCTCCAACTCGGTTTTTCAGTGAAAACTGCAGGAACTTCAAAACGGCACTAGGAAACAGACTGAGAAACCAGAGTGAAAGTTTCTCCTGCAAACCGTTCCCATTGTGCTAATTGAACGAACGTCTCTGCACATGCTCAGTTCTGACTGATAAGTATGTGTGAAAGCCGTCCTTCACCTAGCTTGTTGGGAACACAAAATTACTTTTCAGTTGCAAATTCCACTCCATAAATATATATGGGGAGGTACCAGCTCCAAGAGTGTTTTACAGAGAAAACTGCAGGAACTTCAAACTGGCAGTAGGAAACAAACTGAGAAAACAGAGTAAAGGTTTCTACTGCATCCCGTTCCATTTGAGCTATATGAACGAAAGACTCTTCACATGCTCAGTTCTGAGAGATAAGTGTGTGTAAAGCCGTACTTCCCCTAGCTTTTTGGGAACACAATGTTTCTTTTCAGTTGCATACTCCACTCTATACATATATATGGGGAGGTACTAGCTCCAAATCTGTTATGCAATGAAAAGTGCAGGAACTTCTAACCGGAACTAGGAATCACACTGAGAAACCAGAGTAAAAGTTTCCCATGCAACCCGTTCCCATTGTGCTAGATGAATGAACGCGTCTCTACATGCTCAGTTCTGAGAGATAAGTTTGTGTGAAAGCCGTCCTTCACCTAGCTTGTTGGGAACACAAAGTTTCTTTTGAGTTGCAAACCCCAGTGCAAACATATATATGGGGAGGTACAAGCTCCAACTCGGTTTTACAGTGAAAACTTCAGGAACTTCAAAACGGCACTAGGAAACACAGTGAGAACGAGAGAATTTACCTTCCACCCGTTCCCTTTGAGCTAAATGAACGAACGAATCTCCACATGCTCAGTTCAGAAAGATAAGTGTGTGTGAAAGCCGTCCTTCATCCTGCTTGTTGGGAATACAAAGTTTCTTTTCAGTTGCAAACTCCACTCCATACATATATATGGGGAGGTACAATTTCCAACTCGTTTTTACAGTGAAACCTGCAGGAACTTCAAACAGGAACTAGGAAACACACTGAGAAACCAGAGTAAACTTTCTCCTGCAACCCGTTCCAATTTTGCTAGATGAACCAACGTCTCTCCACATGCTCATTTGTGAGATACATGTGTGTGTGAAAGCCGTCCTTCACCTAGCTTGTTGGGAACACAAAGTTTCTTTTCAGTAGCAAACTCCAATCCATACATATATAAGGGGAGGTACAAGCCCCAACTCGGTTTTACATTGTAAACTGCAGGAACTTCAAACCGGCACTAGGAAACACAGTGAGAAATTAGAGTAAAACATTCTCCTGCTTCCCGTTCCCTTTGAGCTAGATGAACGAACGTCTCTCCACATGCTCAGTTTTCAGGGAAAAGTTTGTGTTAAAGCTGTCCTTCACATAGCTTGTTGTTAACACAAAGTTCTTTTCCATTTGCATACTCCAATCCTTAAATATATATGGGGAAGTACTAGCTCAAACACGGTTTTACAGTGAAAACTGCAGGAACTTCAAACCGGCACTAGAAAACACAGTGAGAAAATAGAGAAAAAGTTTCTCCTGCTTCCCGTTCCCTTTGAGCTAGATGAACGAAATTCTCTCCACATGCTCAGTTCTGAGAGAAATGTGTGTGTGAAAACCGTCCTTCACCTAGCTTGTTGGGAATACAAAGTTTCTTTTCCTTGCAAATTTCACTCCATACATATATATGGGGAGGTACTAGCTCCAACTCGGTTTTACAGTGAAAAATGCAGGAACTTCAAACCGGCACTAGGAAACAGACTGAGAAACCAGAGTAAATCTTTCTCCTGCAACCCGTTCCCTTTGTGCTAGATGAACGAACGTCTCTCCACATGCTCAGTTCTCAGAGATAAGGGTGTGTGAAAGCCGTCCTTCATCTAGCTTGTTGGGAACACATAGTTACTTTTCAGTTGCAAACTCCACTCCATACATATATATGAGGAGGTACTAGCTCCAACTCGGTTTTTCAGTGAAAACTGCAGGAACTTAAAACCGGTACTAGTAAACCGACTGAGAAACCAGAGTAAAGGTTTCTCCTGCAACCCGATCCCTTTGTGCTAGATGAACGAACGTCTCTCCACATGCTTATTTCTGAGAGATATGTGTATGTGAAAGCCGTCCTTCACCTAGCTTGTTGGGAACACAAAGTTCCTTTTCATTGGCAAACTCCACTCCATACATATATATGGGGAGGTACAAGCTCCAACTCGGTTTTGTAGTGAAAACTGCAGGAACTTCAAACCGGCACTAGGAAACAGACTTAGAAACCAGAGTAAAAGATTCTCCTGCAACCCGATCCCTTTGTGCTAGATGAACGAACGTCTCTCCACATGCTCAGTTCTGATAGATATGTGTATGTGAAAGCCGTCCTTCAAATAACTTGTTGGGAACACAAAGTTTCTTTTCACTTGCAAACTCCTCTCCATACATATATGGGTATGTACGAGCTCCAACTCGGTTTTACAGTGAAAACTGCAGGAATTTCAAACCGGCACTAGGAAACAGACTGAGAAGCCAGAGTAAAAGTTTCTCCTGCAACCCGATCCTTTTGTGCTAGATGAACGAACGTCTCTCCATATGCTCAGTTCTGAGAGATATGTGTATGTGAAAGCCGTCCTTCACCTAGCTTGTTGGGAACACAAAGTTCCTTTTCAGTTGCAAATTACACTCCATACATATATATAGGTAGGTACTAGCTCCAAATCGGTTTTACAGTGAAAACTGCAGGAAATTCAAACCGGCACTAGGAAACAGACTGAGAAACCAGAGTAAACCTTTCACCTGTAACCCGTTCCCTTTGTGCTAGATGAATGAACGTCTCTCCACATGCTCAGTTCTGAGAATAAAGTGTGTGTGAAAGCCGTCCTTCACCTAGCTTGTTGGGAACACAAAGTTCCTTTTCAGTTGCAAACTCCACTCCATACATATATATGAGGTGGTACTAGCTCCAACTCGGTTTTTCAGTGAAAACTGCAGGAACTTCAAACCGGCATTGGAAACAGACTGAGAAACCAGAGTAAAAGTTGCTTCTGCAACCCGTTCCCATTGTGCTAGATGAACGAACGTCTCTGCACAAGCTCAGTTCTGACAGAAAATTGTGTGTGAAAGCCGTCCTTCACCTAGCATTTTGGGAACACAAAATTTCTTTTCAGATGCAAATTCTAATCCATAAACATATATGGGGAGGTACCAGCTACAACTCGGTTTTACAGTGAAAATTGCAGGAACTTCAAACCGACACTAGGAAACAGAATGAGAAACCAGAGTAAACCTTTCTCCTGCAACCCGTACCCTTTGTGCTAGATGAATGAATGCGTCTCCACATGCTCAGTTCTGAGAGATAAATTTGTGTGAAAGCCTTCCTTCACCTAGCTTGTTGGGAACACAAAGTTTCTTTTCAGTTGCAAACTCCAATGCAAACATATATATGGGGAGGTACAAGCTCCAACTCGGTTTTACATTGAAAACTTCCGGGACTTCAAAACGGCACTAGGAAACACAGTGAGAACGAGAGTAAATATTTACCTTCCACCCGTTCCCTTTGAGCTAAATGAACGAACGAATCTCCACATGCTCAGTTCAGAGAGATAAGTGTGTGTGAAAGCCGTTCTTCATCCTGCTTGTTGGGAATACAAAGTTTCTTTTCGTTTGCAAACTCCACTCCATAAATATATATGGGGAGGTACAAGCTCCAACTCGTTTTTACAGTGAAAACTGCAGGAACTGCAAACAGGCACTAGGAAACTCACTGAGAAACCAGAGTAAAGCTTTCTCCTGCAACCCGTTCCCATTTTGCTAGATGAACCAACGTCTCTCCACATGCTCATTTCTGATAGATATGTGTGTGTGAAAGCCATCCTTCACCTAGCTTGTTGGGAACACAAAGTTTCTTTTCAGTAGCAAACTTCAATCCATAAATATATAAGGGGAGGTACTAGCCCCAACTCGGTTTTACAGTGTAAACTGTAGGAACTTCAAACCGGCACTAGGAAACAGACTGAGAAACCAGAGAAATAGTTTCCCCTGCAAACCGTTCCTTTTGTGCTACATGAAAGAACGAGTCTCCACATGCTCTGTTTTGAGGGATAAGTGTGTGTGAAAGCCTTCCTTCAGCTAGCTTGTTGGGAACACATAGTTTCTTTTCAGTTGCAAATTCCACTCCATACATATATATGGGGAGGTGCAAGCTCCAACTCTGTTTTACAGTGAAAACTGAAGGAGCTTCAAACCGGCACTAGGAAACAGACTGAGAAACCAGAGTAAAAGTTTCTCCTGCAACACTTTCCCTTTGTGCTACATGAACGAACGTCTCTCCACATGCTCATTTCTGAGAGATAATTGTGTGTGAAAGCCGTCCTTCACCTAGATTGTTTAGAACACAAAGTTACTTTTCAGTTGCAAACTCCACTCCATATATATATATGGGGAGTTACGAGCTACAACTAGATTTTACAGTGAAAACTGCAGGAACTTCAAACCGGTACTAGGAAACAGACTGAGAAACCAGAGAAAAAGTTATTCCTGCAACCCGTTCCCTTTGTGCTAGATGAACGAACGACTCTCCACATGCTCAGTTCTGAGAGATAAGTGTGTGTGAAAGCCGTCCTTCACCTAGCTTGTTGGGAACACAAAGTTCCTTTTCAGTTGCAAACTCCACTCCATACATATATATAGGTAGGTACTAGCTCCAACTCGGTTTTACAGTGAAAACTGCAGAAATTTCAAACCGGCACTAGGAAACAGACTGAGAAACCAGAGTAAAAGTTTCTCCTGCAACCCGTTCCCTTTGTGCTAGATGAACGAACGTCTCTCCACATGCTCAGTTCTGAGAGATAAGTGTGTGTGAAAGCCGTCCTTCACCTAGCTTGTTGGGAACACAAAGTTTCTTTTCCTTGAAAACTTCACTCTATACATATATATGGGGAGGTACTAGCTCCAACTCGGTTTTATAGTGAAAACTGCAGGAACTTCAAACCGGCACTAGGAAACAGACTGAGAAACCAAGGTAAATCTTTCCCCTGCAACCCGTTCCCTTTGTGCTAGATGAACGAACGTCTCTCCACATGCTCAGTTCTCAGAGATAAGTGTGTGTGAAAGCCGTCCTTCACCTAGCTTGATGGGAACACATAGTTACTTTTCAGTTGCAAACTCCATTCCATACAATTATATGGGGTGGTACAAGCTCCAACTCGGTTTTACCCTGAAAACTGCAGGAATATCAAAACGGCACTAGGAAACAGACTGAGAAACCAGAGTAAAAATTTCTCCTTCAACCCGATCCCTTTGTGCTAGATGAACGAACGTCTCTCCACATGCTCATTTCTGAGAGATATGTGTATGTGAAAGCCGTCCTTCACCTAGCTTGTTGGGAATACAAAGTTCCTTTTCATTTGCAAACTGCACTCCATACATATATATGGGGAGGAAATAGCTCCAACTCGGTTTTACACTGAAAACTGCATTAACTTCAAACCGGCACTAGGAAACAGACTGAGAAACCAGAGTATAAATTTCTCCTGCAACCCGTTCCCATTGTGCTAGATGAACGAACGTCTCTCCACATGCTCAGTTCTGAGAGATTACTGTGTGTGAAAGCCGTCCTTCACCTAGCTTATTGGGAACACAAAATTCCTTTTCAGTTGCAAACTCCACTCCATACATATATATGAGGAGGTACTAGCTCCAACTCGGTTTTTCAGTGAAAACTGCAGGAACTTAAAACCGGCACTAGGAAACAGACTGAGAAACCAGAGTAAAAGTTTCTCCTGCAACCCGATCCCATTGTGCTAGATGAACGAACGTCTCTCCACATGCTTATTTCTGAGAGATATGTGTATGTGAAAGCCGCCCTTCACCTAGCTTGTTGGGAACACAAAGTTCCTTTTCATTTGCAAACTCCACTCCATACATATATATGGGGAGGTACTAGCTCCAACTCGGTTTACAGTGAAAACTGCAGGAACTTCAAACCGGCACTAGGAAACAGACTGAGAAACCAGAGTAAACGTTTCTCCTGCAACCCGTTCCATTTGTGCTATATGAACGAACGTCTCTCCACATGCTCAGTTTCTGAGAGATAAGTGTGTGTGAAAGCCGTCTTTCACCTAGGTTGTTGGGAACATAAAGTTTCTTTTCAGTTGCAAACTCCACTCCAGATATATAAATGGGTAGTTACGAGCTCCAACTCGGTTTTACAGTGAAAACTGCAGGAACTTCAAACCGGTACTAGGAAACAGACTGAGAAACCAGAGTAAAAGTTATTCCTGCAACCCGTTCCCTTGTGCTAGATGAACGAACGACTCTCCACATGCTCAGTTCAGAGAGATAAATGTGTGTGAAAGCCGTCCTTCACCTAGCTTATTGGGAACACAAAGTTCCTTTTCAGTTGCAAATTCCACTCCATACATATATGGGGAGGTACTAGCTCCAACTATGTTTTATAGTGAAAACTGCAGGAACTTCAAACCGGCACTAGGAAACAGACTGAGAACCAGAGTAAACCTTTCTCCTGTAACCCGTTCCCTTTGTGCTAGATGAATGAACGTCTCTCCACATGCTCAGTTCTCAGAGATATGTTTTTGAAAGCCGTCCTTCACCTAGCTTGTTGGAACACATAGTTACTTTTCAGTTGCAAACTCCACTCCATACATATATATGGGGAGGCACTAGCTCCAACTCGGTTTTACACTGAAAACTGCAGGAACTTCAAACTGGCACTAGGAAAAAACTGAGAAACCAGAGTAATAATTTCTCCTTCTTTCCGTCCCTTTGTGCTAGATGAACGAATGTCTCACCAAATGCTCATTCTGAGAGATAAGTGTATGTGAAGCCGTCCTTCAACTAGCTTGTTGGGAACACAAGTACTTTTCATTTTCAAAACTCCACTCCATACATATATATGGGTGGTACAGCTCCAACTCGGTTTTACACTGAAAAACTGCAGGAACTTCAAACCGGCACTAGGAAACAGACTGAGAAAAACAGAGTAAAAGTTTCTCCTACAACCCGTTCCATTTGTGCTAGATGAACGAAGTCTCTCCACATGCTCAGTTTGAGAGATATGTGTATGTGAAGCCGTCCTTCAACTAGCTTGTTGGGAACACAAAGTTTCTTTTCACTTGCAAACTGCACTCCATACATATATATGGGAGGAAATAGCTCCAACTCGGTTTTACACTGAAAACTGCATAACTTCAAACGGCACTAGGAAACAGACTGAGAAACCAGAGTATAAATTTCTCCTGCAAACCCGTTCCCATTGTGCTAGATGAACGAACGTCTCTCCACATGCTCAGTTCTGAGAGATTACTGTGTGTGAAAGCCGTCCTTCACCTAGCTTGTTGGGAACACAAAGTT
>NC_045719.1:26071882-26143304 GCF_009834535.1 Camelus ferus
AACAAAGTAGAAATATTTTAGTATTTTTTAAGCCAAAATACAAGACTACAATCAGCATAATCTAAAAACCTCAGATTTCACACTTACTATACTAATATAATATCATCAAAATATGAGCATTGCTGACTATTTTTTGAAGTTCCTTATTTGGAAAATACACATTTAAATAATATAGTCATCAATTATAAAACCTTATCATTTGCTGTAATGGTGAATGCCCCTTTTTAAAAGCAGCTTTAATACCTTTATTTAGATTTCTGATAAGATTCATAGTTGCTAGCAATGTTTCTCTTAATCTTGAATAATTAATACACTGTCCTCATTTTTTAGAAAAAATAAAGTATTTTAGCCTTAGTAGTTTTATACAATTTTCAAAATATAGCTTTACATTTATATTACCATAGATTACTGTAAAAATAAAATTTTATATATAAGTTATGAAATGGTGACTAAAATTTCTGAATACCTTGCTTAAAACAGACACTTCTTTTTCTTCTGCCAGAAAGTCAGCTAGACAAGCAGATCTTTGAAAATTCTGCTGCACTTTACTAAACCCATAAAGGTTAAGCTTTCTAACTAAACTTTTCATACTTCCAGTTTCAAATATTCTGAAAGGGGCCTTTCTTTATAAAACATCCTTCTTAAAGACATTTTCATCGATCACTATGGAGGTTCCATTATCATTCCACCAGATGGATTGAAATTGGTCACTCCCAAACATTTTCCAGAGTTTTCTTGGAAATGTCAGAGAACGAAAATCATTATCTGCAGCTGGTTCAGAGACACATTGTGTAACATGGTCTTTATACCAAGGATTCTTCACACAAAGTCTGAAAATCATTTTCTTCAATCATAGACCTCAAGTCCAAGTCCCCAGAGAATGTTTGATCACACAATAGAGATCTACTGCCATTTCGTGAATCAGTTGGTCCATCTTTAGGAGGCACATCTTGAGTTTATGAAGAAACATGTGCCATCAGAAATAACTTTTTCTAGAGCTCCTTTTCTAATCTGCATGATTTTGAGCACTGCAGTTTCAAATGCTGCTTTGGCAGGCCTGCACACATAAACTGATAGGCCATCACAGTGGTTCTCAACCTGAGCAGCTGTGACATCACAAAATGACTGGTCTCCTAGCAACCCAAGTGTAACATTCAGCCAGTGTTTATTTGTTATTCATCCAGTTAAAATGAAACCTATAGGATGTTTATTTTTACAGTGTGATCTGCAAATATTATTCTCACAACATATTTTTAAAAAAATAAAATCTGGGG
Source organism: Camelus ferus (assembly GCF_009834535.1). Classification (NCBI taxonomy): domain Eukaryota; kingdom Metazoa; phylum Chordata; class Mammalia; order Artiodactyla; family Camelidae; genus Camelus; species Camelus ferus. The sequence goes on from NC_045719.1 coordinate 26,073,157, forward strand.
TCTATGAAATAAAACCAATCTCCTTCCTTTTGTACACAAATTTATACCAGATTGGTGAAAAGAGCAGAAATAATGCACTAAATAAATAAATGAATTTTAAAGTTTTGGAATTTAAATTAATATTTGTAAAACCTGTACAAAATAGGTATAACTATTTCATTATCATTTGTAAATAAAATGAAACATTATTTGATTTCGATATGGAAGTAGTTATTTATCTCTGTGCTTTACATTAAGTAGCTCTATATTCAAAAAATGAGCAGAATAAATATCAGTTTACTTGGTATTTTATAAATAAAAAGTAAATATTTATGAAATGAAATTAGATTAAAATAATCAATGAAATTTAAAAAAATCATAAAGGGGGAATTTTTTTAAATTGTTAATCAGCATTCTAAGTAAAACAAATGAATTTAATATTCTAGTTTAAAATTACAGAAGAGAAAATCTTTTTGTATTCTTTAAATGTTTATTTTTGCCATTCTTTCATTCAGAGGTTTTTCAGTCCCTACAAGGAAAGATGTACTAGTCATCTTTATAATCCATACTCTTGTGGCTCCTGTTAAGAGTTCCAAAATGATAAATAAACTTATGCACAAGATCCTCGGTTCCATATCCAGTGCCTCCATTAAGGGGCAAACAAACAAACAAACAAATAACAGTAAATGAAGTTTGGTGTGTAAAAAACAAGCTAAATACATTTAAGGAAGCAATTTGTTTCTCAGTCCTGAAACAGTTGGAATTGTTAGTATAATATGGCATTTTAGGCAAGTATTTTGTGCTCTAATTTAAAATAATAGCAATGTTGTCTATCAGTAAACTGTAGTAAATCCAGTTCTACCAGTTTATATTCTTTATTTAGAAATAAATTCCATTAAACATAAGCCAAATTCAAAATGAGACATAAAATTTTTAAATAAATAAATGCACACTTAAGCTACAATGTAATTTTTCCTTCAGTATATGTATATTCTATTCTAAATAAATATTAGCAACCTGAATTCTTGGCATATTATAAGTATTATAAGCTATAGTTAAGTGGGTTTCAGTCCTGATTAATAAGTTTTATTTAACATATGCTAATCAATAAATGTGATACCATCCCTAAAAAAAGAATACAAAATAATAATCTCAATAGATGTAGGAAAATTATTGACAGAACTTAAGTTTTATATGAAAAAATTCTTAACAAATTAGTTCTAGGTAGAATGTAACTAAACATAATAAAAGCCATATATGAAAAAAACCATGACTAACATCAAGCTCAATGTTAACATACAGGAACGTTTTCCTCTGGAACAGTAATAAGAAAAAGTAGCTCATTCTCACAAGTCCTAAATTACACTACTGGTTGTCCTACACAGAACAACTAGTCAAGAAAATCACATAAAAGTCATCCAACTTATACAAAAGCAGTAAAACTTTTACAGATGACATAATTTCCCATAGATAGAAAACCCCATATACTTCTCAAGTGACTGTTAGAAATAATGAACAAATGTATTAAACTTGCAGAATACAAAATCAATATACAAAAATCAGTTGCACTTTTATATACTAACAACACATTATCAGAAAGAGAAATTAGGAAAACTATTGTGTGTACAATTATATTAAAAAGGATAAAATAGGAATAAATTTAATAAGTGAAATAAAAGAGCTAATCATTAATCTATTAGTAGCAGGTGCTAGAAAAAAAAGTAAACAAAATAAATAGAAAGATATTCTGTGCTCATGGATTGTTTGCAACTTAAGGAGATATCTTAATCTATCTTTTACATTATCAATATTTCCAGAACTGTATATTGAGGAGAATGCCTTTTCATCATTTTATACTCTTGCTTCCTTTTTCATGGGTTAATTGATCATAGTTGTTATGGATTATACCTGCTTACTCTATTCTCTTCTATTCATTGGTGTCTGATTTTGAGCCAGTATCATGTTGTTATATTTATTAAAGCTTTGTAGTACTGTTTAAGATCAGAGAACCCTACACTATTAGACATAATAATTTTTTAAAATTACATTGGCAACTCATGATAATTGTGGTTACATATAAATTTTGAAAATATTTGTTCTATTTAATTGAAAATGCTCATGGGTGTTTTGATATGAATCACACTAAATTTACATTGCTTTGGGTAGTATGGTTGTTTTAATCTTATTGTTTCATATCATTACATAAGAGATCATTTCACTTCTTTGGATCAGTTTTAATTTCCTTCATCAAAGTTTTCTATTTTTAATGTATACTTTTTCACCTTATTTGTTAACTTCATTTCTAGGTATTCTTTACATATATATATAATTATATACATAAAATTTGAAACATGTTTCCTACACAAATACAGCAGTCAGAAGACGGTGGCAAGACATATTCAAAGTCCTGAATGAAAGGAAGCTGTAATTTAAGATACTTTATCAAGCAAGGCCATCCCTTGGAATAGAAAGAGAGATGAATAACTTCCACACAAGCAAATACTAAAAGAACATAGCACCAGAAAGAAAATAATGAAAGATCTACTCTAAATACAAAAGAAGCAGGATGCTATATACAGGAGAAAGGCATAATTAGAAAGGCAATAACTACAATGACATAAAACAGAATTAACATGAAGTTGTAAAACAGGACATCAAAATTTTTAAGGGTCAGAGAGAGAAACAGGATACTACAGATTATTTTCTTCTTGTTTCTGTTCTCTGTAGAATTTGTTAGAGTTTGTATTAGTATCAGATAAAATAAAAAGATATAGTAATGTGTCCATATTCATACAAAAATAACAACCATAAATCATAAGCTTACAATGAACTCACAAAACCAAAAAGAAACTAAGATAATAAAAGAAAATTATCAAGCTACAAAAAGAAAAAGAAATGAAAAAAAAGGAAATACCAAATCAACTGGAAAATGAGGTTCAAAATTGAAATAAACACTCATCTATCAATAATTATCATAAATGTTAATAGAATAACTGTTTCAATCAAAAGATATATATTGTTAGAAGGGATAATATAACAAGACCCTACATTAAGAATCATAGAAGAGACCCACTCTAGGGAGAGGAACACATATCAATTGAATATCAGTGGATGGAAAAATATATTCCATGCAAATGAACATGACAAGAAGACAGGACTAGCATAACAGATTTCAAACAAAATAGATTTATAACAAAGGCCATAGAGAATGATTAACAAGGACATCATATATTGATTAAAGGAGCAATAAAAAATGAGGGCTTTATTCTTATTAAGATATATGCACTCAATATTGGAACACCAAAATACATAAAGCAAACACTAATTGATAAAAAGGGAGAAACTGATGGGAACACAATCATAGTAGGAGACTATAACACCCCACTATCATCACTGGACTTGTCTTTCAGACAGAAAATTAATAAGGGAACAAAGATACTAAAAGATACAATAAAATAATTGGACTTGGTTGATATTTTCCAAACACTACATCTCCCCAAAGCAGAATATACATTCTTTCCCAGAGCACATGGAACAAATTCAAGGAAAGATTATGTACTCAGGCACAGAAAAACCCTCAACAAATTTAAGAAGATAAAAATTATTTCAAGCATCATTTCTGAATATAATACCATGAAACTAGAAATCGATCAAAGAAAAACCAGGGAGAAAAAAATGACACCATGTAGGTTAAACAACATGATACTAAAACAAGTAAGGGGGTGATGAAGTTGAAGAAGAAATTAAAAAATATCTTGAGAAAAATCACAAAACCACTACACAAAGTCTATGAAATACACTTAAAGCAGGCTTAAGAGGGAAGTTCAGAGTGACAAGGCCCTCCTCAAAGAAGAAGAGCAATTTCAAATATATAATCTACCATTGTATGTAAAATAATAGTGAAAAGAAAAGCAAACAAAACCAACAGTCAGCAGAATGAGGGAAATAATAATGATCAAGGATAAAAGAATTCATATAGTGTTTATAAAAGAGAAAAAAACAATCAAACTCATTTTTGAAATAGTACACACAATTGACAAAACTCTGGACAGGCTCACCAACAAGAAAAGACAGAGAACACAAGAAATATATGAAATGAAAATGGAGAATCTACAAAGAGTACAACAAATTTGCAAAATTTCCTAAGGGACTACCATGAACAACTGTATGGAAACAAACTGGATAACCTAGAAGAAATGGAGAAGTTTCTGGAAACATTCAGCCCACCAATACTGCATCAAGAAGAAATTGACCATTTGAACAGACAGATCACCAGAAATGGAATAGTATTATCAATGAAATAAAAAAAAATCTCTGCAAACAAAAATTCAGAACCAAATGGCTTCCCTGGGGTATCTGAACAAACATACAAAAATATCCATACCAGTCTTCCTCAAACTCTTCCAAAAGATTGATATGGAGAGAGTACTCGCAAACTCACACCATAAGGCCAATATCAACCTGATAACAAAACCAAAGACACTACCCTAAAAGAAAATTATAGGCCAATATCACTGATAAACTAATATGTAATAGTCCTTAAGAAATTATTAACAAACAGAATCCAACAGCATGTAGAAAAAGATCATACATTATGATCAAGTTAGTTTCATCCCAGGAACACAAGGATGGTTTAACATATGCAAATCAATCAATCAATTGTGATACACCATATCAAAAACGAGAGGACATAAACCACATGATCATCTCAGTAGATGCAGAAAAAGCATTTGATAAAATTTAACACCTATTTGCAATAAAAATTCTTATCCCACTGGGCATAGAGGGACCATATCTCAACATAATGAAAGCAATTAAAGACAAACATATAGCAAGCAAACTACTCAGTGGTGAAAAACTGAAACACTTCCCACAAAAATTTGAGACAAGACAAGGTTGCCCATTCTCACAATTTCTATTCAATATAGTCTTGGAATTCCTATCAACAATGATCAGGGAAGAAAAAGAAATAAAAGGATTCAGACTGGAAAAGAAGAGGTAAAATTGTCACGGTATGCAGACATGACACTATACATATGAAACTGTATAAGCCTCACAAAAAAATACTTAGGCTAAAAAAGGAACTGTGCAAGTTAGCCAGAATAATGTACAAAAATCAATAGCATTTCTTTACACTACCAGTGAATCAACAAGAAAACAAAGTAGAGAAACAACTGCTTTTACAACTGCACACAAAAGTATAAAATGCTTAGGAATAAATCTGACCAAGCAGGTGAATGACTTATACATGGAGAACTAGAAAACATTGATTGTGGAAATTTAAAAAGATTTGAAGAATTGAAAAGATACCCAATGTTGTTAAAAAGGAAGAGACAATATTGTTAAAATGCCCATAATGCCCAAGGCAATCCACAGAACTAATGTGAGTTCCTATCAAATTATTCAAAACATTTCTTTTTAGGACTGGAACAAATGATCTTAAGATTTATATAAAATCAGAAAAGATTCATAATTTCCAAATCAATATTGAAGAAAAAGAATGAGGCTGGAGGTATAAACAGCCTGGCCTCCAAACACAATTGCAGAGCTACAACAATAAAAATGACATGAAATTGGAATAGAAACAGGCATATGGACCAATGGAACAGAATAGAGAGCCTAGGAATAAATGTACAGACCTATGTTCAAATAATCTTTGAAAATTAGCCAAGAATATGACACAGAAAAGACCATCTCTTCACCAACTGGTGTTGGGAAAACTGGATAGCAGCCTGCAGAGCAAAGAAATTAGAGCACTCCTTCACTCCATACACACAAATAAACTCAAAATGTTTTGAACACTTATGTGTAAGGGAAGAGACAGTAAATCTCCTAGAAGAAAACATAGGAAAAACACTCTGAGATAAATCTCATAAATGATCTCCTAGAACAGCCTACCCAGGTAATGGATATAAGAGCAAAATTAATACATTGGACCTAATTAAACTTAGCAGTTTTGCACAGCAGAGGGAGCCATAAACGAAGAAAAATAACAAGCTAAAGATGTAAGAATATATTAAGAAGTGATGCAACTGGCAAAGGCTTTATTTCCAAAATATGAAGAGTTCATACAACCTAATAAAAAAAAAAAAAAAAGAAGAAACCCAATATGAAAATGGGCAGAAACCTAAAATAAGCAATTCTCCAAAAAAGACATACAAATGGAAAATAGATATATAAAAAAAAATGCTCACTATCATTAATTATCAGAGAAATGCAAATCAAAACTGCAATGAAGTATCAACTCACAATAGTCAGAATGGCCAACATTCAAAAGTCCACAATCAATGCTGGGGAAGCTGTGGAGAAAAGGAACCATCCTAAACTGTTTGTAAGAATATATTTTCATGAAATCATTGTGGAAAATAGGATGGGGATTCCTCAAAATACTGAAAATAGACTTAACATACAATCTAGCAATCTCACTTCTGGGTATATATCAAAGAGAACCCTAATTCAAAAAGACACCTGCACCCCAATGTTCATAGTAGTGCTATATACAAAACCCACGACATGGAAGCAACCTAATTGTCCATCAACAGATAACAGGATACAGGAGCTGTGGCATATTTACACAATGGAATAATACTCTGCCATAAAAAATGATAAAACAATGCCATGTGCAGCAAAATGGGTGTCCCCAAAAACTGTCATTCTCATTGAAGTAAGCCAGAAAGAGAAAGAAAAATAACACATGACATGACATATAAGGGACCTTATGAAAAATGTTGGATGAGGGCACTATGATTTCATCTACAAAAGTGAAACACACTCGCAGATCTATTAAATATTCTAATGGTTTCTGTGGAAAGGGTCTGGGAGAGGATATCTTTGGGAGCTGTAGGTTTATAAATGTCATCCTATATATAAAATTAGATTTTATCATAATTTCTTTAAATGACACAGGGCAGTATGTTAAATATCGTGAAGTAATATTTAATATGAACGCAAATATATGCATGAACTGGGACACTGTGCTATACAACACAGATTGACACATTGTAAATGGCAGTTCTTCAATGGTAAATAAATGAACACATAATAAATAAGTAAATAAGAAAATGAAATAAATAAATAAATAATAAATAAATAAATAATATTTAATAATAAAAGAAATATAAATATTCACACTACTTAAATTTACACCTCAAGAGTCTATGAGAGAAAAGATAGAATAAGGAATAAAATTGAATGAATCAGAGTAAGGCAAATAACAAGAGAAACAATGGAAATGATAAAAAAAAAGTTAAGTCTGTTTCTTTTAAACATAAAGTGGACAAACGTTTAGTTTGGCTAAGAAAATAAAGACTCAAATAAAGTTAGAAATAAAAGAGAAGATATTACCACTGATGTTACAGAGATACGTAGAATCATAAGAAATTACCACTAGCCAAAAATTTGAATGACCTAAAACAAAAGAAATTTCCCAGAAATATATGTCTTCCAATACTGAATCAAGAACAAATTAAAAAGTTATAGAGCAAAAGTTTCTATGAGTAAATCAGTAATCCAAACCTCCCAAAACAGAAATTATTTACAAGATGACTTTTCTGGTGAATTCTGCCCTACATTTGAAGACAATTTTTCACCAATTCTTTCCCAAATCTCCCAAGAATTTAAATGGGTGAAAGATTCCAAACTGGAATTATGATGCCAGATTTATTTACAAAACAAAGCTAGAAAGGACATTATATGCAAATTATAGAATAATATCCCTGACGAACTTATGTGCCAACATTCTCAACAAAACACAATCAAAATGAATTCAACAACACATTTAAAGTATCATATATGATGAGTAAAGCGATTTCTCCCTGGGTTTAAAGATACCTCAAAATTATCAAATCAATAAATGTGACATGCCACACTAATACAATGAGAAATAAAAATTACATAATCTACTCAATAGGTGCAGAAAGAGCCTTGTGTATAATGCAACATCATTTTATGATACTCCCAAAGTTAAATAACCATGTCAGTGGCACGATATCATATACACAAAAACACTGTGTGTAGAGAAGCGAAGCAGTTCTCTGTTTATTGATTCTTAGAGAAAGGTTTTATGTAGGACATGCACAATGTCTCACATACCATCTAAGTTATAACAATCTTAATAATCTTAAGCTATTTGTGTCCCCATGCTCCTGCAATAAGCGCAGGATGTTAAATGATCAAGGATTGTTTTAAAGTTCATCATGAAACTTCATTAAATAGGCCATCTCCTATCCAGCCGGCAGTGCCTTTCTTAGGTTGTCCTCCTCTGAGGATCTTACCCATCATTTGCTATCAAGCCAACAATGCTGGATACATTGAGTAGGCGATTTCTTATCCAGCATGGATATGTGACATTCCTAACAGCTTATTTATCAGTTCAGCCCTTGGGCTTCTTCTCTAGAGCCTTCAGACAGGGGCCTATGAGCCCAATATCCCTTGACAGAAAAGTGGATGAAGAAAATTTGATGTATATATACAATGGAATCAATACTTTGCATTCCTATCAACACTGTCAATGGTGTTCCTTTTACTCCACCAAAAATATTTCTTTTCTTTTTGATGAGAGCCTTCTGACAACTGTGAGGTCTTGCCTCATTTTTGGTTTATTATTTTCCTAATAATTTATAACTCTGAACATATACTCATGCATCATTTAGCCAACTGTATGTTTTCTAAGGAAAATTGAGTCAGATCTATCTATTCAGTTCCTATGGAATATTTAAATTTGGATTGTTTGGTCTTTTTTGTTGTTGTTGTAGGGTATGAGTTTTCCATATATTTTGGATATTAACACTTGATTGGAAAATAACAATTGCAAATATATTCTCCCATTGTTTTGGTTGAATCATTTTATTGATCATTTCTTCTGCAGTGTAAATCTGTTTAGAGTGATACAATCATATTTCTTTACTTTTGCTTCTGCTTCCCTTGTCAGAGGAGACATATGTAGAATCCAATGAAGTCCAATGTCAGACAGTACTTCTTACGTTTCAAACTAGTATTCTTTGTCTTCTGGTTTTGTATCTTTTATATACCCAGGTGTGGGTTTGCTGGGTCTTACGCTCGGTTTATATTTATTTTTTAAAGGAACTTCCATACTATTTCCAAAGTGGTTGCAACAAATTTCATTCCCACCAACAGCGTAGGAGAGTACCTTTTTCTCCACAACATCCCCAGCCTTCATTATTTGTAGACATTTTGATTACAGCCCTTCTCATTAGTGTGAGGTAAAACATTAATTTATTTTTGTCTTCCCCTTGTATAATGATTCATAATGTGAGCATGTTTTTATGTTCCTGTTTTTCATCTGTGTGTCTTCTTTAGAGAATTGTCTTCTGCTAATTTTCTGGCTGAGTTGTTTGTAAGTATTTGAAATGGAGCTGTATGAACGATTTGTGTATTTTAGAAATTACCCTCTTTTTGATTGCATTGTTTCCAAATATATTCTCCCATTTGGAAGTTTTTCTTTTCATTTTGTTTATTTTGCTGTGTAGAAGATTTTAAGTTTAATTAGGACCTATTTGTTTATTTTGCTTTCATAGTTTTCAGCTTGGGAGAGTGACATAAGAAAATTTTGCTACAATTTATGTCTTTTTTGGCCTATGTTAGCTTCTAGGAGTTTTATTGTGTCATGTATTAGATTCAGATCTTTAAAACTTTTTGAGTTTATTTTTGTAAAGTTTGAGGGAATGTTCTAATTTCATTGATTTCCATGTAGCTGTCTATCTTTCTCAACATCACTTGCTGAAGACTGTCTTTTAGGCATTGTATATTTTTGTTTCCTTTTTCATAGGTTAATTGACGATAGGTGTGCTCTTTTATTTCTGCCTCTGTGTTCTGTTCAAGTGATATAGATGTTTGTTTGTTTTCCAGTATTGTGCTGTTTTGATTACTGTATTTCTGTTATATAGTCTGAGATCTGGGAGGGTTATGCCTCCAACTTTGCTCTTTTTCCTCAATGTTTCTTTTGCAGTTCTGGTTCTTTTGCAGTTCCATACAAATCATACGACTGTTTTTATTTTTGTGGAAAATATCACCTAGTTCTATCTGAATCACTTTATATCTTTAGACATCTTTTGTATTATGTATATTTTAACAATGTTAAATCCTCTAAACTAAGACAATGAAATTTCTTTCCATTTGTTTGCATCATCTTCAAATTTTTATCACTGTCATACATTTTATTATATTTGTTTATTCATAGATTTTTCATTTTTTGATGTGATTTCATATGGATTTTTTTAATTGTGGAATATTTCATTGTTGGTGTAAAGAAATGTGACAGTATTTGTATATTAATCATGAATCATCCTAATTTGCTAAATGTATTTGTTAGTTTTAGTTGATTATGTGTGGAGAAATTTTAGGGTTCTCTATATAGATTATCATGTCATCTGAAATAATAACACTTTTACTTCTTTCAATCCAACTTGAATAACTTTTTTCTTTTCCGATTGCTGTTGCTAGGACTTCCCATACTATGTTTAATAGAAATGGTGAGAGTGGGCATCCTTTTCTTATTCCTTAATTTGGCTTCCAGTTTTTCACCTTTGCATATTATGTTGTCTGTGGGTTTGTAATAAATGACTTTAGTTATGTTGAGATATGTTTCCTGTATCCTTCTTTGGTAAGAGGTTTCTATTGTTGTTGCTGTTGTTGTTGTTGTTGTTGTTGTTGTTGTTGTTGTTGTTGTTGTTGTTGTTGTTGTTGTTTTAATGAATGAATGTTGAATTATGTGAAATGCATTTTATGGGTTTATTGGGATGACCAATTTGTTTTTCCTTTTACTTTTGTTAATATGTTGTATCAAACTGATTGATTTGTATATGTTGAACCTCCTTTGTGACACTGCAGTGAAACCAATTTTATCATGGTTTATGATTCATTTTATATATTGCTGGATTTAATTTGCTAACAATATTTTGTAGAATTTTTGCATCTATATCAATGAAAGATATTGGCTTGAATTTCTCTTTGCCCTTACTTTGTTTGTTGGCTTTGCTATCAGGGTGATGAAAGATTCATAGAATTAATTTGGGAGTTTCCCTCATCTTCACTATTTTTGAGTAGTTTGAAGAGTATATGTTCTGCTTTGTATTTTTGTGCAGTTCTCCAGACCAGCTTTTAATCTGCACTTGTATTTAATGAATTTATTTAAATGCAGATTCTATCTTTCTTCTACTAATCAGTTTGTTCAAATTATTTGTTTCTCCTTATCTCTGTCTCTTTCTACACATGTGTCTATATGTTCTAATTTGTCCAGTTTATTGGCATGAAACTGTTGACAGAATGATCCCTTTTTTATATATCTGAGATAACAATTGTTTTTTCTCTTCTTTCATTTCATAGTTTATTGCTTTGGAGCATCACTCTTTTCTTCATGATGCACCTGGCAAGAGGATTTTTGATTTTGCATATCTTAAAAAAGAAAACAAACAAAAAAATCTTTGGTGTAATTACTGTTTTGCATACTGTTGTTCTCTCTAATTTATATTTATGCCTGTAATATTTAGGATGATGTTTTTCTTTTCTTTAACTTTTTTTTATTGATTTACAATCATTTTAAATGTTGCCTCAAATTCCAAAGCAGAGCAAACTTTTTCACATACAATGAACATATATATATTTGTTGTCACATCTTTTTCTACGTGAGCTGCCATAAGATCTTTTATATATTTCTGTGTGCTATACAGTACAATCTTGCTTATCTATTCTACAATATTGGCATCCAAGTCTATCTCTTCCCAACCCCTTCACCCTTGTCACCCAAAACTTTGCATTCTATGTCTGTGAGTCTATTTCTGTTTTGTATTTATGCTTGTCCTGTTTCATTTCATTTTGATCTTGGATTTCACATATAAGTGATCTTATATGGTATTTTTCTTTCTTTTCTGGCTTACTTCAATTAGAATGACATTCTCCAGGAAATTCCTTGTCTCTGAAAATGATGTTATGCTGTTGGTTTATATGGCTGAGTAGTATTCCATTGTATAAATATATTTCCTCTTTTTATCCAGTAATCTGTCGATGAACATTTAGACTGTTTCCATGTCTTGGCTATTTAAATAGTGCTGGCTATGAACGTTGGGGTGCAGGTATCATCCTGAAGTTTGGTTTCTTCTGGATTAATGAGCAGGAGTGGGATTCCTGGGTCATATGATAAGTCAATTCCTAGGCTTTTGAGGGATTTCCATCCTATTTTCCTGAGTGGCTGCACCAAACTGCATTCCAGTCAGCAGTGTAGAAGGGTTCCGTATTCTCCACAGCCTATCCAGCATTTGTCATTTGAGGATTTTTGAATGATGGCCATTCTGACTGGTATGAGTTGATACCTCATTGTAGTTTTGATTTGAATTTCTCTGATAATCAGTGATATTGAGCATTTTTTGATGTGCCTGTTGATCATCTGTATGTCTTCCTTAGAGAATTGCTTGTTTAGGTCTTCTGCCCATTTTTGGATTGGGTTGTTTGTTTTTTCTTATTCAGTTGGATGATCTGCTAATATATTCTGGAGATTGAGCCTTTGTCAGTTTCATTTGCAAAAATTTTTTCCCATTCCTAAGGCTGTCTTTTTGTTTTACTTGTGGTTTGGTGAATGTGTAGAGGCTTGCAAGTTTCTTTAGGTCACATTTGTTTCTTACTGCATTCATTTCTTCTACGAGAAAAGTTTCGAGATGAATGTCAGATAATATTTTGCCTTTATTTTCCTCTTGGAGGTTTATTGTATATTTTCTTATGTTTAAGTCTTTGATCCATTCTGAGTTTATTTTTGTGTCTGGTGTAAAGGAGTATTCCAGCTTCACTGATTAACATGCTGCTGTCCAGTGTTCACAACACCATTTGCTGAAGAGACTGTCTCTATTCCGTTGTATACTCTTGCCTCCTCTGTCAATGATTAATTGACCAAAATTTTGTGGGTTCATTTCTGGGCTCTCTATTCTGCTCCATTGTCCTATATGTCTGTTTTTGTACCAATACAGTGCTGTCATTTTGACTGTACCTGTAGATTATTATCTGAATCGCTAGAGTGAAATATGCCACTGATTTCTGAACCTGAATCTTGTAACCTGCTACCTTGCTGAATTCTTTGATCAGCTGTAGTTGTTTCTGTGTGGATCTTGTAGGGTTTTCTATATATAGTAACATGTAATCTGCATATAGTGAGATTTTACCTTTTCCTATCCAATTTGTATCCCTTTTCCTCCTCTCTCTACTTTGATTGCTGTGGCTAGCACTTCAAATACTTTGTTCAGTAGGAGTGGTGATAGTGTGCAACCATGTCTTCTCCCATATTTTAGTGGGAAGATTTTGAGTTTCTCAAAATTGAGTGCTATGCCAGCTGTAGATTTGTTATATATAGCTTTTATGATGTTGAGATTTGTTTCCTCTATGCCCACTTTGGTGAGCATTTTTATCATACATAGGTGCTGAGTTTTATCAGATGCTTTTCCTGCATCTATTGAGATGATCATGTGGTTTTGGCCGTTTCTCTTGTTGATGTGATATATTGCATTAATTTATGTGCATATGTTGAACCACCCCTGTGTTCCTGGGATGAACCCCATTTGGTTATGATGTATAATCTTGTATATGTGTTGTTGGATTCTATTTGCTACTATTTTGGTGAGGATTTTGACATCAAGCTCATCAGTGATATTGACCTATAATTCTCTTTTCTGGTAGTGTCTTTGCCTGTTTGTGGTATCAGTGTGAATCTGGTTTCATAGAATGACTTTGAGTGTATTCCCTCCTTTTCATACTTCTGGAAGCATTTGAGAAGGACTGGTATGATTTCTTCTTTGTATGTTTGGTAGAATTCTGCAGTGAAGCCATCCAGTCCTGGACTGATATTTGTAGGGATGTTTTATATTGCTATTTTTATTTCACTTCTAGTGATCTGTTTGTTCATGGGGTCAGTTTCTTCTTGATTCACTCTAGGTGGACTGTATGTTTCCAGAAACTTGTCCATCTTCACTAGGTTATCCAGTTTGGTTCCATGGATTTTTTCATAATATTCTCGAATGATAATCTGTATATCTATTTTATTTGTTGTAATTTCTTCATTCTCCTTTCTTATTTTACTACTTTGTGCTCTCTCTCATTTCTTCTTTTTGAGTTTGGCCAGAAGGTTGTCCATTTTTCTCACTTTTTCAAAAAACCAGTTTTTGGATTGGTTGATTTTTTTCCTATGTTCTTTGTAAACTCCATTTTATTTATTTCCTCAACAATCTTTATGATTTCCTTCCTGCTGCTGCCTTTTGGGCTTTTTTGTTCTTCCTTTACAAGTTCATTCAGCCGATGGTTTAAATTTTTCATTTGTGATTGTTCTTCATTGAGGAAAGATGCTATCACTATAAACTCCCCTCTTAGCACAGCTTTTGGTGTGTCCCATAAATTTTGTATGGTTTTGCTTTCATTTTCATTTCTCTCAAGGTATTTTTTTTTTCTATTCAGCTTTGATATCTTCATTGACCCATTGGTTTTTAAAAACATATTTTTTAATCTCCATGTTTTCCTTTTGTTCTTCTTTGTTTCTCTGTTGTTGATATCTAGCTTCATGCCATTGTGGTCAGTAAAGATGCTCGAGGTAATTTCTAGCTTTTTAAAATTGCTGTGGTTTCTTTTGTGACCAAGTAGATGATCAAACCTGGAAAATTCTCCATGTGCCCTTGAAAAGAATGTATATCCTATTTTGAGGGGGAGGGCAATGTTCTGAAACTATCCACCAAGCCTAATATTTCTATTCTATTAATTAATTTCTCTGTTGCCTTATTTATTTTCTGTCTCGGTGATCTGTCCAGTGATGTTAATGCAGTGTTGATATCTCCAACTATGATTCTATTCCCATCACTATCCCCCTTTATATCTGTTAGTAATTATTTTATGTATTTAGGTGCTCCTCTATTTGGTGCATATGTGTTAATGAGTGTACTATCCTCATCTTGTATCATTTCTTTAATCATTATAAAATATCCTTCTTTATCTTTCTTTATGACCTTTGGTTTAAAGTCTATTTTGTCTGAGATCAGTACTGCAACACCTGATTTTTTGGTTTTTCCATTTTTATGGAATACCCTTTTCCATCCTTTCACTCTCAATCTATAGGTGTCCTTCTCCCTGAATTGGGTCTCTTGTATGTAGCATAATTAAGTTTCTTGCCTTATTATCCAGCCTGCCAGTCTATGTATTTCGACTGGAGTATTTAGTCCATTCACATTTACATTAATTGATGATAGGTTTGTGTTTATTGCCACTTTGACCTTATATTTGCAGTTGATTTGTTATTTCCTCTTTGTTCCTTTCATCTTCCTTTTATGGTTTGGTAATTTTCCTTTGTATTATTATGAATTTTATTTAGGTTTAGTGACTCCCTGATAAGTTTTTGCCTTGTTGTTACCCTTTTATTTTTAAGCCTATTAGCCCATTACTTTAACTGCTTTTATTAAACTGACAGTAACATGATCTCAAACACATCCTACCGAGAACAAAAAATTTTAAAAGAAAGAGAAACAAAAATTCTGTATTTTCCTGCTTCCCTCTCCCAATCTCAATGATTTGTATGTCTTGCTTTATAAATTGATGTTTATTTTATTTGTAATTCATGAGTTATCACCTTTCCAGCTGTGAGTTTCTCATTTCTGTAGCATTCTGCTGCTTTTCTATTTAGAGTAGAACTTTCAACTATTCTTTTAGCATGGGTTTAGTGTTGCTAAACTCTTGTAGATTTTTCTTGTCTGTGAAATTCTTTATGTCTCCTTCTATCATAAAGGATAGCCTTGATGGATAAAGTATCCTAGATTATATCTTTTTTTTCATTCAGGACTTTGAATATATCTTGCCACTCCCTTCTGGCCTGTAGTGTTTGTGAAGAGAAACCAGCTGAGATCCTTATGGGGGTTCCCCTGTAACTCACTCTTTGCTTTTCTCTTGCTGCCTTTAGGATCACTTTTCTATTCTTGCCTCTGACCATCTTAATTATATGTCTTGGTGTGGGTGTATTTAGGTCTTCCTGTTTGGGACCCTCTGAGCTCCCTGTACAGGGATATCTCATTCCTCCTTTAAGTATGGGAAGTTCTCAGTCATGAATTCTTCAAACACCTTTGCAATCAATCCCCTTTAATCTTTCTTCCCCTTCTGGGACCTCTATCATGCAAATATTGGCATGATTTATATTATCCCATAGGTCCCTTATGCTTTTTTCATTTGTTTTTTGTTTTTTACCTTGCAGCTCTTCTGCTTGGGTGCTTTCTATTCTCCTGTCTCCTAAGTCACTAATTCGTTCCTCTGCATTATCTAGTCAGCATTGCACCATCTTTAGATCATTCTTCATCTAAGTCAATGTTTTAGCTATTCTGCTTAGGTCCTTTTTATAGATTCCATTCCATTTTTGACATATTGTATATCTCTAAACACTATCTCTTTTATTTCTTTCTATACTTTGATCAGTCCTTTTTGGAAATCTAGATCTATTAGGCTATCAATGTGTATTTCACTGATCATTCTTTCAGGGGATTTCTCTTGTTTTTTTTAACTGGGAATAATTTCTCTGCTTCTTCATCTTGATCCTACCTCTCTGGCAGTGTGTTTTATGGATTATCAGTTATCTACTGTTGTCCTAAAGGAGTTTATCTACCTAATGCCTATGTAGTAATGCAACTTAGGAAAGAGAAAAAAAGAGAGAGAGAGATAAAGAATTTTAAAGAAGGGGGAAATAAATGTTTGAAAACATTTTATAATGAATAATAGAAAAGCAAGTGGAAGCAGAATTTTGAAAAATAATAATAATAAAACATTTTTATAAAATTTCAAAGGGATTAAATTTGGGTATATATAATTGTCTAATGAGTAAAAATTAAGAAGGTAATAGAAAATGGAACAGGTAAAAACAGATTTAAAAAAGGGGGATGTCGGTGTCCTCCTGGATACTGTGTGCTTTTAATGTGATGTCTTTCTGCCTTCTTCCTGTTTTGGAAGCTCAGCTTGCTGTTTCCAGAGGCTCTCGATTGGAGCCCTCATCTTTGCAGCTTCCAGTGCCTGTCAGCAAGCAGATCACACATATTCCCATCACTGGGTCAGGTGCAGTTCTCATTTACTGTGGGCTGGCTTGTCACTGCCCTGCCTGATGCTTCAGTCAGATGTTGCAGACCGACCAGGCAAGAGTCAGCATCATGCCCTCTCCCATAAACATGGTCAGGGGCTGCATTACTGCACAAAAGTCTGGGGGCCACCCTCCCGCTCAGGGTGCTGGTCACTACACTGCTCTGTGTCACTGTGTGCTCTGCCTTGGGTTTGCATCCTGGAGGTGGGCACAGAGAGAACTGAGGAGCAGCCCTGTACCTGGTCTGGGACAAAACACAACACCTTATTTGTCTTGGAGGTGCAAGTTCTCTTAGGAACCAGGACAGAATTATCCTATTTGCCTCAAGCTGTAGACTAGTCTCTGTGTGGCCCTTGAGACTGTGAAGTCCTTAGGTGTGGACACAGGTTTTGCATCCACTGCTACATGGGTGCAAATTGCCAGAGGGTATGGTGGCTGTGCATGTGACCCACTTCTCTTCACCTAGAAAATTTTGTGGATTTTCAGAGTTGGGTGTATGCACCCTTCCCCCAGGGCACATCTGCCCTGTTGTTTTATGGAGGGCCCTATTTGTTCTGCCCCATGAATGTACAGTCATGGCACAGCCCCATGCATTTCCCCTAGGCTGCCTCAGTGCAGCCATCCCCATCTTCCACCCAGTTAGGGCAGCATGGCCCTGCCCCCAGATGCTTGGCTGCATCTTGGGCTTGGTGTCACAGGGACCCTCTGTGCCTGTTTAACTTAGTTCTGTCTGTCAGCTGAGTCTGTACAGATCCAAGACTTGGAAGCACCCTCTCCATCCTACTGACAACTCAGTTGGAGAGGAGAGACTCAGTGAATGAGTGCCAGACCTTCTTTGTTGCTCCCTCCCCATGGGACCTGTCCCACTGTGTGTTGCCTTTTCCTCCTTCCTTATTCATTTTCTCCTACAAGATTTTAGGCATCTTTATCTTTTGAAGAGGACAATCTCCTTTCAGAGTCTTGCAGGATCTCTGGTTAGCTGAGTGAGTCTCTGGATGTGAGTCTTTGTGCATTTGTGGGAAAGGGTGAGCTATGAGCATCCTTCTACTCCACAATCTTGGCCTCCCCCAAAAATGACTCACTTTATGGGGGTGGATATACACAGCCTGGAAATAAATGAAGAAGATATTTCATGGAAATGACAAGATAGTGCAGATTGCAAAGTTCAAAGCATACAAAATATGTTTTTAAACAAGGGCCAAAATAATTGTTTAATTTGAGATTACATAAAGAAAAAGAGATCAATATAAAAATAGGGTATTACACTCATTAACTTTTATATGGTCACAACAACATAGATCCTAAATATAAAAAGGAATATTAGTAAGCATTAGGGAATTAATTCATTATAATACAATAATAGTAGATGAGTTTAACACCTCATTATTCTGATGGACAGATCATCCAGAAAGAATCTCTGTAAGGAAACAGAGGTCTTAATAGCATATTAGAGCATTTCAACCTAACTGAGCTATTGGACACTGCATCAGAAAAGCAGGACACATAAACTTTTCAAGTGTGCACATGATGTTATCTAAGGAATGAACTACATATTATGTCATGAAAAGAGCCTCAGAAACTTTAAGCAAATATAGATGACAGCAAGCATTATTCCATACACAAAAGTATGAAACTATGCATCAACTCTAGAAAGAAGAACAGGAAAAGCACAAACATGAGATTAAACAACATATTTTAAAAAAATAAAAAATGGTCAATGATGAAATCAAAGAGGAAATAAAATCATATCTGGGGACAAACAACAATGAAAACACAGCTTCATAAAATGTATGGGATGAAGCAAGGACAAATCTATGAGGAAAGATTAGAACAAATCTGTCCTTTTATAAGAAATAAGAAAAACCTCACACAAAGTTCCAAGGTTACCACCCATAGTATCTACTAATAATAACAAACAAAACCCAAAGGCAGTAGAATGAGAAATCTTTAATGATTAGGTTGAAAATGAATAAAATAAAAATTAAAAATAATCTCAAAATCATAAATTCAACAGCATTTTTTTTCTTAAAAATATTAACAAATTGATAAGCATTTATCCAGGCTTATCAAGATATACAGAGAGTGGACCCAAACACAATAAGAATCAAAACAGTAGAAATAACATCTCATATTACAGAATTACAAAAAAAGATTATGAAATCCATATGAGCAGTTACATGAAAACCAGCAGGATGACCTAAAGGAAATGGACAAATTTCTAAAAACATACAGCTTTCCATCCCTGAATAAAGAGAAAACTGAAAACTTGAAAACAGCAATCAGTATAAGTTAAATTAAATGTATAATTAAAAAGACCCCTTCAACAAAATATCTTGATGCCTTCATTAAAACCTCTTTACCCCCAACTATTTCAAAAAATGAAGGAGGAAGGAAAATCCCCAAAGATTTTCAATGACACCACCATTACCCTGATAACAAATCCAGTCAAAGACACTACCAAAAAAAAAAAAATGAAAATGAAAAGCCAATATCCTTGATGAATATACATTCAAAAATCCTCAATTAAACAACAAATTAATCCAGCAATACATAGAAAGGATTATACATGATGATCCTTTGGATACCTTCCAAAGTCACAAGGATGGTTCAACATACACAAGTCAATCAGCATGATAAATATCTAATAAAGGAAGGACAAAATTCAAAGGACCATGTCAATACACACTGAAAAAAACATTTGACAAAATACAACATCAATTCATGATCAGAACTCTAATGAAAGTAAGTACAATTGCAACATCCTTCAACATACATAAGACCATTTATAACAAACTTTAATACTCAGTGGGAAAAGCTGAAAGCCTTCTGGGTAAATTCAGGAACATGACAAGTATTCCTACTCTCACCACTACTGTTTAATAGTAATAAAAGAAAGGAAAAGAAAATGAAGTAAAAGAAAGGCAAAATGGAAAGAAAGAGGCAAAATTGTCAGCAGTACTGATGACATAACAATCTACATAGAGAGTCCTAAGGGCTCCACACAGACTATTATGAACAATAAATAATTTCAGCAAGGGAGGAGGGGACAAGTTAAATGTAAAGAAGTCTCTTGCATTTCTACACATTAATCATGAGATACCATAAAATGGATGTTGAAAGCAATACTATTTAAAATCCGATCCCCCAAATATCTTGGAATAAATGTAACCACATATATGAAAGGTCTACACAAAGAAAATTATAAAACATTGACAAAGAATTTAAAAATGATTCACAGAAATGTAAAGATGTCTTGTGTTCTTGGATTGAAAGAGTTAATAATGTTAACATGGCCGTACTACACAAAGAAACCTACAGATTTAGTGCAATTCCTGTTACAATGCATTAGTATTTTCCACACAACTAGAAAATTATAACTCTAAGTTTTACATGAAACCATTAAAAATTGCCAAAATGATCTTGAGATAAAACAAAAAATCTGGAGGTATAACCCTCCCAGATATCTTTCTATACTAAAAACCTACAGTAATAAAAACAGCATGACATTCGCAGACAGGTATAATCAAACAAACAGATATACAGCATAGAAATTATTCCACAAACCTATGATCAATGAATCTATCATAAAAGAGGCAAGAGTACACAGTGGAGAAAAGACAGTCTCTCCAACGGATGGTGTTGGGAAAGCTGGACATGTATATGTAAAACAGTGAAATTAGAACTTTCCCTGACACCATATACAAAAATAAACTCCAAGTGTATTAAGGATATAAATGGAAGACCTGATACTATAAAACTTCTAGAAGGGAATATAGTTGATTCACTATTGGTTATATATCATAGGAATATTTTCTTATTTCAGTCTCCTAAGGCAAAAGAAATAAAAGCAAATATAAGCAAGTGGGAACTAAACAAACTTAAAAACTTCTGCACAGCTAAATACAGTATCTATCAAATGAGAACATTGCCTGTGAAACTGGAGTACTTTTTTGCAAATAATGCAAGTGCCCATGAGTTAATAGATTTAGGTTAATTGATGTAAAATGGATTTAAGTTACACAACTCAATGTGGAAAACAAAAACCCAATCAAAAAAAGAGCAGAGTACCTGAATTAATATTTTTCCACAGAAAACATTCAGATGAGTAACAGGCAAGTGACAAAAATTCTCAACATTACTAATTATTAGGTAATTACAAATCAAAAGCACAATGAGGTATCACTTCACACTGGTCAAATGGTGATTAATAAAAATTCTACAAATAGTAAGTTTAGGACAGGATATGGAGGAAACATATCTGTTGTATACTCCTGGCAGGAATGTAAATTGGTACAACTTCTATGGAAAACAGTATTCAGATTACTTTAAAAACTAAAAAGGGAACTACCATATGACCCAATAATACCTCTCCTAGGAAAAATCTGGAGAAAATCCCTAAATTGAGAGAACCTATGTTCACAAAAGCACGGTTTATAATATGCAACAGAGGGAAGCAATCCAAGGGTCCACAATAGACTATGCACTTAAGAAGATATGATGTTTCTATAAATATGCAATGCAATATTACTTAGCCATGAAAAAGTATAAAACATTGCTTTTTCAGCATCATGAATGTGTCCAGTAAATATTAAGCTTAGTGAAGTAACAGACAGAGATAAAAAATATAATATAATTTATATGTGGAATCTAAAGAATAACAAATATCTGAGTATATCTATCAATAGCAATCAATCGATAAATGACAGAAAAATAGATAGAAAGTTAGATAGATAGATACATAGAAAGATAGATAGATCGATAGAGAAATAGAGAAAGAGACAGATAGAAAGATAGATAGATTGACAGATTGAGGAATTAGATAGACAAGACTGAAGCAGACTCAAAGATATGGGAAAAAATTTATGTTTACCAAAGGGGAAGGTAAAGACAATTTAATGGTAGGACATTGATAGATACAAAGTAGTAAACATAAACGAGATAAGCAACAAGGATAATCTGTAGAGATCAGGGAATTATACACAATAAATTATAAAAATTGTATGTTACATTTATTGTAATAATTTATAAGGCAATATAATCTACAAACTGGTTGGAATCACCATGCTGTGCATCTGAAACTACACAATATAATATATCTACTGTACTTCATTTAAAATAAAATAACTCATGTATACTTTAGTCCTTTTTCCTCTGATAGCATCTTCCTTTAATGTTGTTTTATTTTTACTCTTTAACTTGATTGATTACTGTAACAAATGATTACGTTTGCTGTTGTGAGGACGTTACCAGATTGTTATATCTATATTTATTGCCCCTGATTTCCTATTTTTCCCTCTTTAATCCATATAGTATAGTAGCATGCTAAAACATATCCAAATAAACAGTTGCAGCTTTCTTGTGGTCTCTACTTAGCATTTTGTTCAATGTTTTGCATATTTTTGCCATTTTATTTTTCTCAGAAGAGCTCTTTTCTACATCTCTTGTAAGGTGTCTCAGTTTTGTTTTTCATCTCATTCAGGCTTTGTTTGTCTGGTAAAGTCTTTATTTTCACTTTAAATCTAAGTGATAACTGTGAAATTTAGAGCATTCTTGGGTGAGAGATTTCATGTGTCAGTAGTTTGAAAATGTCATTTATTTACCCCTGGCCTATGTTTTCTGTTGAGAAATCTGCAGATAGCCTAATGGGGGTTCCTTTATAGATTATCAATACTTTTTTGGCTGCCTTAAAATTTTACTCTGTCAATGACTTGCCAATTTGCATATGATGTATCTTGAAGGAGGTCTCCTTGCCTTAAAGTTATTGGTGTATAGTTGGCTCACGGAATTGTCTATCAGTTCCTTAGCCAGGTTAGTGAAGTTATCGACTATTAGTTCTTTAAATAAACCATCAGCTGCCTTCTAACTTTCTTCTCCCTCCAGGATTTCACTCTAATGTGCACTTCCTGAAGAAGTCTGGTGGTTATTGTAGAATTTCCTCACTTTTTAATATCTTGTACATCTACCCTCTCCTATCATTTCTAGTTTTGTATTGGTGAGTTTGCTAATCTCTCTTCCACAAAGACAGTCTACTTCCAATGTTTATATTGCATTCTTCACCTCATTTATTAAGTTCTACTGGTTCTCCAATAATGCTTGGTTATTTTATAGTTTCAGTCTCTTTGGTAATGTATTCCTTATCATCATTTAATTTCTTCCTGAGTTCACTAAACTGCTTTCTGAGTTTTGTTTTATGTATTGAGTTCCTGTATGACACATATTATGAATTCTCTATTAGTCATATGGCAATATTCCTTGACTTTAAGTTTGTTTGCTTCAAGTTTGACATTCTGTGTGTGTGTGTGTGTGTGTCTGTGTCTGTGTCTGTGTATTTGTGTGTGTGCATGCCCTATAAAGTTACTGTGGTTGGTCATGATCTTTCAAATTATTGCTCTGATGACACTAAATAACAGATTGGGAGTTGGAGTCCTTACTTTTGTTTTCTGGTAGTTTGCAATATTGCACAATTTTCGGGTTTACTTACCTGAGTTACCTCTCATAATATTTCAAAATGGCAGTTTGCCATTGCTACTGTCTGGTTAATAGATGTGCTTTCATTGTCACTTCTTAGACTTCTCTGGTAGTTAATGCCACTCTTGTCACTGGGATGGGGAACCCTTCCTTTTATCTGATATCCCTTGACACTCAGTGTACACATTGAGGAAATGTGTAAAGACAGGTGGGTAGTTGGATTCAGACAAGTGCCTTTGCCATGTCCAGTGTTGCAAGGTAGCTTGTCTCCACCACTGTGAATAGGGAGTAGGGACAGTGTCATGATTGGGGAGTAGGGACAGTGTCATGAATGACTGAGTATCTGAAGGATGGAATTTCTGTCTCCATTGTGGCTCCCTCCTAGTTACCTGTGACCATGTGTAATGGTGCAGTTGGAGGCCGAAGCTGTGTGAACCACTGAGACCCTATCTCTACTGCATTCTCTGAACCTGTGGGCTCAGATAACCTAGTCAGTGGGCCTTGGTTGCAGGCACCAAATCTGCTCTTCCCTCAATTAAGCCTACTTTATGTGTTTTAGTCCACCACACTTCAGCTGTACACATGCGTTCTGGAGTACTGTTTTGTGTTGTAGTTATTTTTGTTGAGATTTGAAAGTTTTACTGACTGTGGATTTAAGGGTAGAGACAAAAATTGATTAATCATGTCAATTTTTAAAAGGATATAATTTTTCATTTTAAAGCTTAAATTCTACTAAGGACATTATAAGAACAGTAAAGAAAGTGAACAAATCACCTCCCTTAATATCATACTACTACAAAATATTTTCAGTTTTCCTGGTTTCCTTTCTTTAATGTTTTTCCCACATACAAGCACATTTTCCTAAAATATATGCCTATAATCACTTAAAAAACATTTAAATTATTAAAATATTTCTCTGTGATGTAAATATAGCCCTGTTGTTTCTCTAATTTATAACTAGTAGCTTGCATATTTCTGTCTTCTCCATCCTTTTTCCCTGTCCCCACAAGAAACCACTACTTGCTACACTACACATATATATGTGTGTCTGTTACTGGTTTTTTTAATGATTATTTCTCTTATATCTTTAGTTTCCTCATGTAAGTGATAACATAGAGTGTTTTCCTCTGCATTACTTATTTTCCTATGTGCAAAATCCTCTGAGTCCAATCACATTTTTCCAAAAGGCACAATTTTATTTTTTGTTATAACTAATTATTTATTGTATTATATATATCTCACATCATTTTCAGCCAATTATCTGTTAATGGGCAGTTGAGTTGTGCTACTATCCTTGGCTATTATAAATGATGATGTTAAGGACACTGAGGGAAATGTATCCTTTAAAGTTATTGTTTTCAATTTTTTCAGATTTATAACAAAAACTGGAATTGCTGCATTATATAATGATTATTTTTCTAGTTTTCTGAGCACTGTCCACACTTTTATAATAGTGGATGCATCAATTTATATTTCCATCAACAGTGTACCTGGGTTCCCTTTTATCAACATTCTTAATAATGTTTGTAACTTGTAAACATTTTGTTAATAGCCATTTTGGTTCCTGTGAGATTATATTTCATTCTGGTTTTGATTTATGTTTTCCTAATGAATAGCAACATTATGTATCTTTTTACGTGCATGAAAATCAACCATATATCTGTTTTTGAAAAGTTTCCATGAAGATCCTTCATCTATT
Organism: Camelus ferus; assembly: GCF_009834535.1. Lineage (NCBI taxonomy): Eukaryota > Metazoa > Chordata > Mammalia > Artiodactyla > Camelidae > Camelus > Camelus ferus. The sequence goes on from NC_045719.1 coordinate 26,098,395, forward strand.
TTTAATTTGGGGTCTTTGTTTTTTAAATATTGAGACTAATATGCTATATATATATTATGGATATTAACACCTTGTTGGTCTCATTGCCTGAAATTATTCCTTCTATTTTGTGTGTTTCCACATGTCTTGTTGAAGGTTTCCTTTCCACTGCAAAAGGTTTAGCACTTCTCATTTATACATGAAGTAGAATCCCTGTATCACATAGTACATCTAGTTTTCCTCAATAAATTATAAACACTTGCTCTTAGTTTATTATTATTTTTTCTTAATTAAGAGACACATCAAAAATAAATATTGCTAAGATTTACCTCAAATTCAGTTCTGTTCATGTCCTTTGTCAGAAATTCTGTAGTTTCAGGTTTTACATTTAAGAAATTAATCCATTTGTATCTTAGTTTGTATACTATGGAAGGAAGTGCTCTTACATCTTCCTTTTACATGTACTGTCCTGTTTTCTCAGAACTACTTGTTGAAGAGACTGCCTTTTTAACATTGTATATTCTTGGCTACTTCATTGTAGACTAATTGACCATATGTGTGTGGGTTTATTTTTGGACTCTCTAATTTGTTCAATTGATCTATGTGTGTCTTTTACTGCCATATTTTAATATTTTGATTACTGTAGCTTTGTAGTATTTTCTAAAGTCACAGAAGATAATGCCCACGGCTTTGTTCATTTTTCAAAGATTATTTCAGAAAATTTAGATGTTACATATTTTTCTATAAATATTATTATTTGTCTCCTTCCTTTGTGAAGAAACATATGGATTCTGTGAGACTACAAATTTACTAAAAGAAAAAACTGAGAAAAATATTAAATTGTGGAGGATAACTCATACAATATTAAACAACCAATTGATTGCTGTATAAATCAAAGAAAAAATATATAAAAATATGACAACAAAAACAAAGTTCATGGGTTATAGCAAAAGCAGTATTAATAGGGATGTTTATAGCAAAATAATCCCACTTATACAAAATAAAATCATCTCTCTATAATAATATATTCTTACAACAAAAATATGTAAGAAAATAATAAAAAAAACTTGTTAGTAGAAGAAAAGACACCTGAAAGTTCAGAACATAAATAAATAATTATTAAAAATAAAAACATTTAATCAATCTAAATAATGGATTTTTAAAGATAAATAAAATTCATTAACTGTAAACAGACTCATGAGCAAAAAAAGGAATGCAGATTAATAAGCTCAGAAATAAATGAGAACTTACAACTTATATCACAGAAATACAAAGCATCATAAGAGGATAAAACAAGTTATATGCCAATAAAATGGAAACCTTAGAAGTAATGGACAAATTCTTAGAAAGACATAACCTCCAATATGGAATGAGAAGTAGAAAATATGAACGGATTATCACTAATGAAATTGAATAAATAATTAAACAAAATCTCCAAAGAAACAAAATTCCAATCCTAGAGAGCTTCAAAGGGGACTTCTGCCAAACATTTAGAGAAGAGCTATCACGTATACTTCTCAGAGAATTCCAAAATTTTGCAGACAAAGGAAGGCTTCGTAGCCCATATTTCCATATCACACTGCAACTAAAACAGGAACAAATACCTCAAAAAATTACAGGTTAAAAATTACTGATAAGCATAGATGCAATAATCATCACTAAAATGTTAGCAACCCAAATAATGCATTAAAAGGATTATACAAAATGATTAAGTCAATTTTATTCCAGGGATGACAAACTGATTCAATACCTACAAATTAATCAATATGATACACCACACTAACATACTGAAGAATAAAAATTATATGATCACCTCTAAAAAGTCATAAAATATTCCAAAAAATCAGTATCTATTTATGATTATTTTTCCCTCAAATTGGGCATGAGGAAACATACCTCAACACAGTTAAGGTCACATGTGACAAGAACTCAGCTAACATGACACTCACTGATTAAAATCTGAAAGCATCTCCTGTAAGAGCAGCAGGAGAAAAGAATGCTCACTCTTACCACTTTTATTCAATATAGTATTGGAAATTCCAGGCATACCTATCCAAAATAAAAGTAAATAAAATATAGCTAATTAAGAAAACGAGTAAAAGTATCTGTTTGCAGAGGACATACTTTAAACAGAAATCGTAAAGTTTTCACGGCAAAACTACTAGGGCTTATCAATGCATTCGGTAAAATTTCAGAATGGAAAATTAATTTACAGAAATCTTGCATTTCTACACATTAACAAGCTAACAGATAGAGTAAGTGAGGGAACTGGCTCATTTACAGTTGCATTACAAAAAAATAAAATATCTAGAAATGTATCCAACCAAGGAGGTAAAAGACATGTACTCAGAAAACTATAAAATATTTATAAAAGAAATTGTAGATGATGCAAATAGATGAAAGGATATACTGTGTCCATAGATTAAGACAAAATTATTGTTTAAATGACAGTACTAAACAAGAAAATACACAAAATAAAATAGGGCCTATCAAAATACCAAGGGCATTTTCAGAAACTTACAATAAGTAATTCTAAAATTTACATGAAATCACAAAAGGGTTGAAATCACTAAAAAAGGAAAAAAAAATGAAAACAAACAAACAAAAAACACAAACTACTTTGAGAAAGAACAAAGAGGATGTATGACAGTCCCTGATTTTAAACTGTAATACAAAGCTATGGTAATAAAAATAATATGGTACTGGCACAGAACAAACAGTATAATGGAACACAACAGAGTGCCTAAAAATGAAATCAGACAATATGGTTATGTAGCCCAATACAAAAAAATGAATATACAGTGGGGGAAAGATAACCAACAGGCATATGAAAACGTGCAACATCACTAACCATCAGAAAAATGCAAGTCCAAAACACAATGAGATTTTATGTCAGTGCTGTCAAAATGAATATTATCAAAAAGATAACAAATATGTGTTGGTGAGGATGTAAGAAAAAGAACCCTAATGCACTGCTGGAGTGAATGTAAATTTCTAATGCCACTGTGCAAAACAGTATGGAGTTTTATATAAAAATTTAAAATGAAATGTGATCCAAAAATTTCATATCTGGATTCTTATTCCAACATATATAAACACTAATCAGAAAAGATAATTTCAAACCTATATTCACTGCAGCATTATTTAAAATAGCCAGGAAATAGAAGCAAATTAATTGCTCAGCAGTAGATGATGGATAAAGAAGATGTGAATTTAAAGTATTTATATCTACCCATCTAATAACTACAGATTTATCTATATTTATAGATATATATACAGATACATAGATATAAGCACACCCATACATAAAAATACAATGGGTTATTACTCAGCTATAAAAAGAATAAATTCTTGTCATTTGCAACAAATGGGTAGACCGAGACAGTAATATGCTAAGTGAAATAAGTCAGACAGAGAAAGACAAATGTTAATGATTTTACTCACATTTGGAATTTAAAACAAATGAACATAACAAAACAAAAAAGGGGTTTTAGATACAGAAATTAACAGGTTATTCACAAGAAGGAGGGAAATGGGGTGAGGAAAAAGAAATGAGGAAACTTAAAAGAGAGAATTTTCCAGTTGCAAATTAAATGAGTCATGGACAAGATATGCACTGTATGGGGAATAGTCAAATAGTATGAATTATCTTTAAATAGCAACATATCATAATTAGTTTTATTCTGCTGATCAGTTTGAAATGTATTAAAGAAAGCAAAGACAATGTTGTGAAAGAGAAACTAACATAGTGTTATAGATTAAAGTACACTTCAAAAACAACACAACATAATTATAGAAAAAAAAAACAGATTTGTACTTAACAGAGGCAGGGGTTGGGAAAGGAGAATTAGATTAATGCACTCAAAATGTACAAGCCTACAGCCATAACATAAACGTGTTCTAGGGAGGCTACATAGTAACATGATAAATACAGTTAGTACTGTTTTATGATATATATGAATTTTGTTAAGGGAGTAGACCATAAGTTTTCTCATCACAACCAAAAACCAAATTGTATATCTGGATTAATTTATCTAAATGAGATAATTAATTCTCCCTAATGTTGCTATGATATTTATTTCATGATACATGTAAATCAAATCACTTTCCTGTGCACCTAAAATTACACAATGTTTTATGCCAATTATATCTAATAAAAGTGGGAGGAAAAATGGAAAGGCAATGTTCATTTTTTCCATGTCATTTCTCATCATTATTTTTGCAGCAAGTAACCTTGAATCATGAAGAATTTATTATAGGTAAAGATACTAATAAATAAGTGATTCTAATAAATAATACATAAAGATACTAATAAAATTAGTGTTTTCCCATGCTTTAAACGTTCTTCATGATAACAGCCCACTGATTCTTTAGGCATCAAAATTTCACTCTGTGTATTCATCTGAGATTAGGGAATGGATACAAATTTTAACCCTGGCTGCTTTTGCTGTGAGTGATAAAGTTCACTGTCTCTGACTGAGGGTCTCATCTCCCCGACAGCATCTTCAAGAAAGGAACGTGCTCGGTTGTGAAAAATCTCAGCATGGTAAAATCTCAGAACTCCAACACTTCTTAACTGTTTGGCAATGGGAATTCAATACTGACAAAGAATTGATTTTGGATAACAATGTGATGTTTTCTCATGGTTGCATTTGTGGATGTGAGGATAATCCCTGAGATAAAAAACAAACATTCTTGCTCAAGTGCTGGGCAAAGAAGTGTAAAAGTTCTGCATTATTAGGACTGCTTTCAAAATGATGACTATGCTCACTGTAATCCAGGTACTGCAAGGAAACAAAGGTTATTGCAATTTCTAGGTGAACGGGAATAAGTCAGTGGTTCAGTGTTTATAAATTAATCAAGGGGAGTTCAAAGTCAAAATAAGTTTTGTCAACAATGAGAATTAAAAGAAAAAATTCTTAGACAGAAGCTTAAGTTAAAAAGGAGACACAGTCCTTTACTGGGCTTTGGGGACTGGAGAATGTATATGCCTCAGTCCAGTTCAAAGATTCTGTGGCTTGGCCCTAGCATCAACTCAGGATTCAGTGAACAGGTAACAATTAGTATACTGGGAGAAATATAATCTACCTCTCCCTGATCTGAGAAAATCTGCTGGCTCAATGAAACTCTTAATTCACAGATATCCTGCCAGATGCAGAAGAATAATTCACTGATGACTCAACTAAGACAAACTTAGTTACTGCTTAACAATCCATCTTCACACACACACACAGTGGTAGACAGATTTGTAGTATTTAGTGAGAAGAATACAGTGAGCAGAACTCAGAGAATAGTTTTCAAAGCACCAGCCAAAGTTGGTACTTTTGCCAATACTCTAGATTTCCCAGGTAGATAACTACAGATGATGAACAAACAATTTTCTTATTTAGGATTTCTAATTTTGAAGTAAACTGTAGCTTTTGACTTATCAGTATAGAACTTTGTTAAGATGATCACAGTAAGACACACTGTCTGACAAGAGATCTGGAAACTAGCTGCTGAAGCAGCCCATCTGAACCTGACACTGCTACTGTAAACAACAACATAGCCACCATCAGAGTTGAGATGGCAAATTTAAAAGCTTCATGTTTCTGTTGCAGGAAATACCACTGCTTTCCAGACACATTTCTTCTGCTGCAAGTGGGCTCTTTTCTTCTCTAGGTAAAGGTCATATTGTTGGGATGAGGCTAGAGCATACCCTGGCCTATTTGCCCAATCTCCAGATTCTCAAAAGCTTCCTTCAAAACTGGTGACACATTTTCAGGACTCAATATTGCCATTCAAGGCTTATTCGCTGACACTGGCTGCATGATTGTGAGCAGAAGCCTTAGGCTCCCTGAACTTGCCTTTAATTTTTCCAGCATTTCAGGGCATTTCACATTCTGAAAACACTTCAGCATTTATTTTCAATTACTGGGAAAATTCAAAGTCTTCCATGAATATTTTATATTTCCTAATACCTGCAGAAATTTGGTATTCTTGCATTTGGACAAATTTTTAAATCTACCACCCTCAACTTCTAGTCCACACAATTTAGATTGCAACTTAGTTACTGAATAGGACCACCCCAAGTAAGGGTCTAGTACCCCTTAAATACAAGCTTTGTGAAGTTTAGAAGGGGCACAAGTTATGTGGGGTGTATAAACCTACTTTAAATATTTCCAGTGGCACTGTTCCTTCTGGAAAAAGCTCTGATTCTAAGAATTAAATTAATTAGAAGGCAATATAGTTATTGGTATGGGGATGAGAATCAATTATTTTGGGGTGTGTGGGTGAGGAAGAGTCAGGAAAATATCCAGCAAATGAGAATGGAATGCTTTAGGACTATGGATGCGTGAATTAAGAAGAAAATAATACTTTGTCTCCTGTATCTACCTCTACTTACTGTCTTGAGTGACTAGTCCTTGGGCTATGAAAATAGCTAGTTTGTTTTGAATACTAACGACCATAATGAAATAGATTGAAAACCATGAGTTTTGTTGTTTCAGAAAGTAGATGTTGCTTAAAGTCAACATGTATTTTTCATTCACTAAATACTAAAATGTATCCTGTGGCATGTGCTGTGCTTACTGTGCTGGTACCCAATTTTGAAAAGGAAAGGGGGATAGGCAGAAAACATCTGGAGGAAGTGGTTTCTCTGCTGAGACTGGGAAACTCTAAGTAGGTAAAAGGAGGACATCCTAAGTCCAAGAATGAGCTGTAGCAAAAGTTGTGAGTTTGGAGTTAACATGGCCAGCAATCATTTGCCTGGATGTATCTACAGATACAGTGAAACATAAAGATATGCCAAGATAGTCAGATGCCAGATCTATAAGGAAATAACTAAACTTGGTTGAGTTTGTGGGCTTAGATTTGGAACGGCATTAAGTGCCACCCTGAGGACGTAAGCTTGACTTGGCTGCAACATAAAAGCAACATAAACTATTCACCAGAAAATATAGTGTACAACCTTGAGGGGAGGAAATGAAAGCACCTATTTGAATGCTTTGAGAACAGCACAAAGAAGACCATAGATAAAATTACTTCTTAAATTGTACCACATTCTTTATGTGCCATCTGAGACTACATCTTGTGAACTTTATGATTCCAGGGATGACATAATAGAGACCATGATCCCAGGGCCGGTTCCTGCATTAATCTCCTGTTCCAACCTATCCTAACTTAACACTGTTAATACTTTCCAGGATGAAGCAGAAGCTACTTAGTACTTTTCCCTTTCTACATGTTTTAGTCTTTTCCCAAATTCTTCCTTTTCTCTTCTTCCTTACAAGAAACTATTTAAATTTACTCCCATATTGTTCCATCAAATGATCATATCAATCAAATATCTCTTTTTTCTTTAAATGTTATCTTAGTCTCCCACTTTACTCTTAACTGTATTTTTAAAAAAAACAAGGAAAAATTAGGTACACTTGTATGTTTAAGTTCAAATAAAAATTTGCAGATATTTGTCAACATTTGCCAATATCAATTTTAATCTTTGTTATCCTGCGTAATGTGGTAGTTCTCTATTAGATCAGTTGTAATTAGGATGATGTTCATAAACTGCAGTTGGCTCATGAGTTGGCCATGAAAGAGAGGTAGCTTATGTATCAGCTATCCCCGGCACTGGAAACCATGCATTGATCTCTGGTTTAAGTTTAGAAAAAGACCTTCATTGGCCTATATGTTGTGATATCTATTCAGAAAAGTAGAAGACTCCACCATCAGTCCAAGATAATTGTTCTGTATGGGAGATAAGTTGCTATATTGGGAAGTAGATGTTTTAGTTGTAATGAAATTCACAACACGGCTATTTGCTTCAGTGTAGCTGCTTTGTGAGTGCACGTGGAAAGTGATCAACTGATTTAAAACAGCATGTTGATCCACTGCAATTTGTTCTGGTTGTCTAAATGACATTGGTGATGCAGGAGAATAATCACTTCTCATCGGGGTAGTTGTATCACCAAATAGGTGGCTAGTTGAGGGCTTTCTTATTAGATGCATGTTTAAATTTCAGAAGGTAAAAATGCACTTTCTCCACTAGTATCAGCCACACAACCAGAATTATGATTGTCCACAATACCCCCTGCTTTAAAGTGCTCCTTGTTGAAATCTTGAGCCAATGAAGATACCACACAAGCATTTTTAATCACAACTCTTCTTTTTATTCTCACTAAATCTGGGGGCAGCCTCGTTTAAAATTTGGATTATGATAGAACTGCAGCTACAAACAAAGGAGAAAGAAGTTAGTAATAATTTCAACGAATATACAACATTAAAATAAGCATACTCTATAAAACCTCAGATTTCACGCTTACTATACAAAGATAATATCATCAAAATATGAACATTGCTGACTATTTTTTGAAATTCCTTATTTGGAAAATACACATTTAAATAGTATCATCATCAAATTTAAAACGTTAACATTTGCAGTAATGGTGAACACCCCATTTTAAATTTAGCTTTAATAACTTTATTTAGATTTCTGATAAGATTCATAGTTGCTAGAAAAGCTTCTCATAATCTTGAATACTTAATGCACTGTCCTCATTTTTTAGAAAAAATAAAGAATTTTAGCCTTAGTAGTTTTATACAATTTTCAAAATCTAGCTTTACATTTATATTACCATATATTGATATAAAAACAAATTTGTATATAAACTATGAAGTGGTGACTAAAATTTCTGAATACATTGCTTAAAACAGAGACTTCTTTTTTTTCTGCAAGAAAGTCAGCTCGACAAGCAGATCTTTGAAAATTCTTCCGCACTTTACTGAACTCATAAAGCTAACTAAACTTTTCATACTTCCATCTTCAAATATTCTGAAAGGGGCCTTTCTTTGCAAAACTTCCTTCTTAAAGACATCTTCATCAATCTCTATAGAAGTTCCATTATCATCCCACCAGATGGATTGAAATTGGTCACTCCCAACCATTTTCCAGAGTTTTCTTGGAAATGTCAGAGAACGAAAATCATTATCTTCATCTGGTTCAGAGACACAATGTGTGTAACATGGTCTTTTTATCAAGGATTCTTCACACAAATTCTGAAAAGCATTTTGTTCAAACCTAGAACTGAAGTCCAAGTCCCCAGAGAATGTTGGATCACACAATAGAGATCTACTGCCATTTCGTGAACCAGTTGGTCCATCTTTAGGAGACATATCTTGAGTTTATGAAGAAACATTTGCCATCTCAAATAACTTTTTCTACAGCTACTTTTCTAATCTGAATAATTTTGAGTACTGCAGCTTCAAATGCTGCTTTGGCAGGCTTGCACACATAAACTGCTATGCCATCACAGTGGTTCTCAACCTGAGTAGCTGTGACATCACAAAATGACTGGTCTCCTAGCAACCCAACTGTAACATTCAGCCAGAGTTTACTTCTCATTCGTCCAGTTAAAATGAAACATATAGGATGTTTATTTTTAGTGTGACCTACAAATATTATTCCCACAAAATATTTTTAAATAAATTAAATTTGGGGACTATGAAATAAAACAAATCTCCTTCCTTTTGAACACAAATTTATACCTGATTGGTGAACAGAGTATAAATAATGCAATAAATAAATAAACTTATTTTAATGTTTTGGAATTTAAATTGAAATTTGTGTAAAAACTGTACAAAAATGGTATAACTATTTCATTATCATTTGTAATTAAAATGAAACATAATGTGATTTGCATATGGAATTAGTTATTTGTTTGTGTGCTTCCTATTTAGTAGCTCTATATTCAAAAAAATGAGCAGAATAAATATCAGTTTATTTGGTATGTTTATAAATAAATGGTAAATATTTATGAAATAAAATCAGGTTAAAATGATCAATCAAATTTAAGAAATCTCAAAGTTGGGAATTTATTTTAAATTATACTTCAGCATTATAAGTAAAACAAATGTAATTAAATATTCTACTTTAAAATTACAAAAGAGAAAATATTTTTGTATTCTTATAAATGTTTATTTTTGCCATTCTTTCACTCAGAGGTTTTTCAGTCCCTAGAAGGAATAAATTTTCAAGTCATCTTTATACTCCATACCTTTGTGGGTCCACTTATGTGTTCCACAATGATGTTGATAAATACATATATGCACAAGACACTGGGTTTCACACCCATTGCCTCCATTAAAGGGAAACAAACAAACAAATAACAGTATATGTGGGTTGGGATGGAAAAGACCAGCTAAAAACATTTTAGGAAGCAATTTGTTTCTCAATCCTTAAACAGTTGGAATTGTTAGTATAATATGACATTTTAAGGCAAGCACTTTGTGTTCTAATTGTAAATAATAGCTGTGATCTCTATCAGTGAGCTGTAGTAAATCCAGTTCTACAAAAAATTATATTGTTCATTTAGATATAAATTCCATTTATCATAAGCCAAATTCAAAATGAAAGATAAATTTTTTAAATAAATAAATGTACACCCAAGCTACAATATAACTTTTTCCTTCAGTATATGTATATGCAATTCTAAATAAATATTAGGAACCTGAATGCATGGCATATTATAAGTATTATAAACTATAGTTAAGTGGGAATTAGTCCTGATTCTTAAATATTATTTAACATTTGCAAATCAATAAATGTGATACCATCCCTTAAAAAACAAAGAATACAAAGTTTATGATCTCAAATGATGTAGGAAATTTATTGACAGAGCTTAACCTTTTTATGAAAAAAGTACTTAACTAATTCACTCTAGATAGAATGTAATTAAACATAATAATAGCCATATATGTAAAACCCATCACTAACATCAAGCTCAATGTTAACATACAGGAAAGTTTTCCTCTGGACCAGTAATCAGAAAAAGTAGCTCATCTCACAACTCCCAAATTACACAGCTAGAAGTCCTAGACAGAGCAATTAGTCAAGAAAATAACATAAAAGACAACCAACTTGTAAAAAAGCAGTAAAACTTTGACAGATGACATAATTTTACATAGATAGAAAACTCCATAGGCTTCTCAAGTGACTGTTAGAAATAATGAACAAACGTATAAAACTTGAAGAATACAAAATCAGTATACAAAAATCAGTTCCACTTTTATATACTAACAACAATTTATCAGAAAAAGGAATTAGGAAAACAATAGTGTGTGCAATTATATCAAAAAGAATAAAATAGGAAAAATTTAATAAGTGAAATAAAAGATCTAAACATAAATCTATTAATTACAGGTGGAAGAATTATTAGTAAACAAAATAAATAGAAACATATTCTGTGCTCGTGGATTGTATGCAATGTGAGGAAATATCCTAATTTATCTTTTACAGTATCAATCTTCCCAGCACTATTTATTGAGGAGAATGTCTTTTCTTAATTTTATACTCTTGCTTCCTTTTTCATGGGTTAATTGATCATCAGTGTGATTGATTATTTCTGGTTGATATATTCTCTTCTATTCATTGGTGTCTGTTATTGAGCCAGTATCATGTTGTTTTAATTACTAAAGCTTTGTACTACTCTTTAAGATCAGAGAATCTTACACTATAAGATTTAATACATTTTTTCAAGATTACATTGGCAACTCATGATCTTTGTGGTTACATATAAATTTTGAAATTATTTGTTCTACTTAATTGAAAAATCTCATGGGTATTTTGGTATGAATCACACTAAAACTAGATTGCTTTGGGTAATATGGTTGTTTAAACCACATTGTTTCACATCCTTAACATAAGAGATCTTTTCATTTCTTTGGATCAGTTTTAATTTCTTTCATCAACGTTTTCTATTTCTTAATGTATATGTTTTGAACTTATTTGTTAACTTCTTTTCTAGGTATTCTTTACATGTATATATAATTATATATATAATATATGTAAACACGTTTCCTACACAAATACACCAGGCAGAAGGCAGTGGCAAGACATATTCAAAGTCCTAAATTAAAGAAATCTGTAATCTAAGATACTTTATCAAGCAAAGCTATTCCTTAAAATAGAAGGAGGGATAAATAAATTCCATACAAGAAAATACTAAAACAACTTAGCAACAGAAAAATAAATAAAGAGAGATCTACTCTAAATACAAAAGAAGCAGGATGCTATTGAAAGGAGAAATGCTCTTTAGAAAGGCAATAGCTACAATGACTTACAACAGAATAAACATGACGTTGTAAATCAGGACATCAAAAATTTTATGGGTAAGAGAGTGAAACAGGACAATTTAGATTATTATCTTCTTATTTCTGTTCTCTGTAGAATGGGTTAGAATTTGTATTACTATCAGTTAAAATAAACAGATATAGTAATGGGTCCATAAACATACAACAAAAAGGTAACCATATGTCAAAGTTTTACAATGAAGTCACAAAACGAAAAAGAAACCAAAATAATAAAAAGAAAATTATCAAGCCACAAAAAGAAAAAGAAATAAACAAAAAGGAAATACCAAATCAACTGGAAAATGAAGTTCAAAATGCAAATAAACACCCGTTTATCAATAATTATCATAAATGTTAATGGACTAAGTACTTCAATCAAAAGACATATATTGTCAGATGGGATAATATAACAAGACCATACATTATGAATCAAACAAGAGACCCACTTAGGGAGAGGAAAACAAATCGATTGAAAGTCGCAGGATGGAAAAATACAGTCCATGCAAAAGGACAAGACAAGAAAGCAGGAAAAGCAGTACTGATTTCACACAAAATAGACTTTAAAACAAAGGCCATAGAGAAAGATTAACAGGGACATGATAAAATGATTAAAGGAGAAATAAAAAATGAGGGTATTATATACTTTAAGATATATGCATTCAATATTGGAGCACCTAAATACATAAATCAAATACTAATAGATAAAAAGGGAGTAATTGATGGAAATACAATCATAGTAGGAGACTATAACACCCCATACCATCACTGGATTTGTCTTTCAGAAAGAAAATTAATAAGGGAACAAAGATACCAAAAGATACAATAAAATAATTGGACTTTGTTAATAATTTCATAACAGTACATCTCTCCAAAACAGAATATACATTCTTTTCCAGTGCACATGGAACATTTTCTAGGAAAGATTATGTACTCAGGCACAGAAGAATCCTCAAAAATTTAAGAATATAAAAATTATTTCAAGCAACTTTTCTGAATATAATACCATGAAACTAGAAATAAATCACAGAAAAACCAGGGAGAAAAAAAAGACACCATGTAGATTAAACAACATGATACTAAAACAAGGGGGGGGGTGATGAAGTTAAAGAAGAAATTAAAGAATATCTTGAGAAAAATCACAAAACCACTACACAAAGTCTATGGAATACACTTAAAGCAGGCTTAAGAGGGAAGTTCATACTGAAAAGGCCCTCCTCAAAGTAGAAGAGCAATTTCAAATAAATAATCTAGTGTTGTATGTAAAGTAATCGTGAAAACAAGAGCAAACAAAACCAAAAGTCAGCAGATAGAATGAAATAATAATGATTAAGGATGAAAGAATTCATATAGAGTTTAAAAAATAGAAAAAAACAATCAAAATCTTTTTTGAAATAGTAAACAAAGTTGACAAATCTCTGCACAGGATCACCAAGAAGAAAAGAGAAAAATCACAAGAAATATCTGAAATGAAAGTGGAGAAACTACAAAGAGTATAACAAATTTGCAAAATATCATAAGGGACTAGCATGAACAACTGTATGGAAACAAACTGGATAACCTAGAAGAAATGGAAAACTTTCTGCAAACATTTAACCCACCAATATTGCATCAAGAAGAAATTGACCATTTGAACAGACAGATCACCAGAAATGGAATAGAATTATCAATAAAATAAAGAAAAACTCAGCAAACAAAAATTCAGAACCAAATGGCTTCCCTGGGGATTCTGACCAAACATACAAAGAAAAATCTAAACCAGTCCTCCTCAAACTCTTCCAAAAGATTGATATGGAGAGAGTACACCCAAACTCACACCATAAGGCCAAAATCAACCTGATAACAAAACCAGACAAAGACACTACCCTAAAAGTTAATTATAGGCCAATTTCTTTGATAAACACAGATGGAAAAGTCCTTAAGAAATTATTAACAAACAGAATCCAACAGCATGTAAAAAAAGATTATACACCATGATAAATTTAGGTTCATCCCAGGAACACAAGGATGGTTTAACATATGCAAATCAATCAATGAAATGTGATACACCATATCAACAAAAGAGAGGACAAAAACCACATGATCATCTCAGTAGATGCAGAAAAAGCATTTGATGAAAATTAACACCTATCTGCAATAAAAATTCTTATCCCAGTGGGCATAGAGGGACCATAACTCAACATAATGGAAGCTATTTTTGATAAACATATAGGCAGCAAAATACTCAGGGGTGAAAATATGAAACCCTTCCCACAAAAATCTGAGACAAGACAAGGTTGCCCATTCTCACAATTTCTATTCAATATAGCCTTGAAATTCCTAGCCACAACAATCAGGCAAGAAAAAGTAACAAAAGGATTCAGACTGGAAAAGAAGAGGTAAAATTGTCACGGTATGCAGACATGACACTATACATAGGAAACTGTAAAAGCCTCACAAAAAAATACTTAGGCTAATAAAGGAACTGGTCAAGGTAGCCAGAATAATGTACAAAAATCAATTGCATTTCGTTACACTACCAGTGAATCAACAGGAAAACAAATTATACAATCAACCACTTTTATAACTGCACGCAAATGTAAAAAATGCTTAGGAATAAATCTGACCAAGGAGGTGAATGACTTATACATGGAGAACTAGAAAACATTGATTGAGGAAATTAAATAAATTTGAAGAATTTAAAAGATACCCAATGGTGTTGTAAAGGAAGAGACAATATTGTTAAAATGGCCATACTGCCCAAAGCAATCCACAGAATTAATGTGAGTTCCTATCAAATTATGCTAAACATTTCTTTTTAGAACTGGAACAGATGATCCTACGATTTATATAGAATCAGAATAGATTCATAATTTCCAAAGCAATATTGAAGTAAAAGAAAGAGGCTGGCTGGTCTCCATACACAATTGCAGAGCTAGAAGATAATCAAAATGACATGATATTGGAACACAGACAGGCATTGGACCAATGGCTCAGAATAGAGAGCCTAAGAATAAATGTACAGGCCTATGCTCAAATAATCTTCGTCAAAATAGCCAAGAATATGACACAGAAAAAACCATCTCTTTACCAACTGGTGTTGGGTAAACTGGATAGCAGCATGCAGAGCAATGTAATTAGAACACTCCTTCACTCCATACATAAGAATAAACTCAAAATGGCTTGAAGATTTAAATGTAAGGCAAGACACAGTAAATCCCTTAGAAGAAAACTTGGCAAAACCCTCTGAGATAAATCTCAGCAATGATCTCTTAGAACAGCTTACCCATGTAATGGATACAAGAGCAAAATTAATAAATGGGACCTAAATAAGCTTATCAGCTTTTGCAAAGCAAAAGGAGCCATAAACAAAGCAAAATGACAAGCTAGAAGATGAAGAAAATATTTAGAAGTGATGCAACTGGCAAAGCCTTAATTTTCAAAATATAAAGAGTTATTACAACCTAATGAGTATAAAAAACAAAAGAAAAACAATCTGAAAATGTGCAGAAATCTTAAATAAGCAATTCTACAGAAAAGACATACAAATGCCAAATAGATATATGAAAAAAAAATGCTCATTGTCATTAATTATCAGAGAAATGCAAATCAAAACTATGATGGAGAATCAACTCACAATAGTCAGATGGCCATCATTGAAAAGTCCACAAACAATAAATCCTGGGGAAGCTGTGGAGAAATGGAACCCTCCTAAACTGTTGGTAAGAATGTATTTTGGTGCAGTCATTGTGGAAAAGAGGATGGGGATTCCTCAAAAGACTGAAAATAGACAACATATGATCCAGCAAACCCACTTCTGAGTATATATCAAAGATAACCCTAATTCAAAATGACCCCTGTACCCCAATGTTCATAGCAGTGCTATATACAAAACCCACGACATGGAGGCAACCTAATTGTCCATCAACAGATGACAGGATACAGGAGTTATGTCATATTTACACAATGGAATAATACTCTGCCATAAAAAATGATAAAACAATGACATTTGCAGCAAAATATGTGTCCAGAAATAGTGTCATTAAAATTGAAGTAATCCAGAAAGAGAAAGAAAAATAACACATGACTTGACATATATGCAACCTTAAAAAAAACAGTTGGATGAGGGCACTATGATTTCATCTATAAAACTGAAACACACTCACAGATCTACTAAATATCATTAAGGTTCCTGTGGAAAGGGGCTGGGAGAGGACACATTTGGGAGCTGTAGGTTTATACATGTTTTTCACTATATATAAAAAAAGATATTTTCAAAAAGTCTTTTGTATGACACAGGGCAGTATGTTAAATATCGTGAAGTAAACTTTAATAGGAACACAAATATATGCATCAACTTGGACACTGTGCAATACAACACAGATTGACACATTGTAAATGGCAGTAATTCAATGATAAATAAATGAATAAATAAGTAAATTAGTAAATTAAATAAATAAATAAATAAAATTTAATATTAAAAGTAATACAAAGATTCACACTACTTAACTTTACACCTCAAGAATCTAGGAAAAAAAAAAGAAAGAATAAGGAAGAAAATTGAATAAATCAGAGTAAGGCAAATAACAAGAGAAACAATGGAAATGATAAAAAAAAAAAAAAAACAAAACACCAAAGTCTGTTTCTTTTAAACATAAGGCGGACAAACGTTCAGTTTGGCTGAGAAAATAAAGAAAAACATAAAATAAGAAATAAAAGAGACGATATTAACACTGATGTTACAGAGATACATAGGATCATAAGAAATTACCACTAGCCAAAAAATTTGAATGACCTAGAACAAAAGACAAATACCCAGAAACATATGTCATCCAATACTGAGTCAAGAACAAATTAGAACGTTAAATAGAGCAAAAGTGTGTATGAGTAAATCAGTAATCCAAACCTCCGAAAACAGATAATATTAACAAGATGACTTCACTAGTGAATTCTCTCATATATTTGAAGACAATTTTTCACCAATTCTTCCCCAAATCTTCCAAGAATTTGAAGGGGTGAAAGATTCCAAACTGGTTTTATGATGCCAGCTATATTTGCAAAACAAAGCTAGAAAGGATATTATATACAAGTAAAGAATAATATCCCTGATGAACATATGTGCCAACATTCTCAACAAAACGCAAGCAAAATGAATTCAACAACACATTTAATGTATCATACATTATGAGTAAATTTATTTATCCCTGGGTTTAAGGATATTTCAAAATTTTCAAATCAATAAAGGTGACATGCCACACTACTAGAATGAGAAATAAAAATCACATAATCGTCTCAATAGGTGAAGAAAGAGCCTTGCATATAATACAACAACTTTTTATGATACTACCAACAATTAAATTAACTCTGTCAGTGGCACAGTATCATATACACACAAACACTGTGTGGAGAGAAGCGAAGCAGCTCTCTGTTTATTGATTCTTAGAAAAAGGCTTTATATCTCACATGCACAATGACTCACATATCATCTAAGTTATAACAATGTTAATAATCTGAAGCTATTTATGTCCCCATGCTCCTGCAGAAAGCACAGGATGTTAAATGATCAAGAATTGTTTCAAAGTTCAT
Source organism: Camelus ferus (assembly GCF_009834535.1). Lineage (NCBI taxonomy): Eukaryota > Metazoa > Chordata > Mammalia > Artiodactyla > Camelidae > Camelus > Camelus ferus. Next base: position 26,116,041 of record NC_045719.1, read on the forward strand.
CACAAATTTCACTAAATAGGCCATCTCTTATCCAGCCGGCTGTGCCTGTCTTAGGTTGTCCTCCTCTGAGGATCTTACCCATCTTTGGCTCTCCAGCAATCCATACTGGATACATTGAGTAGTCCATTTCTTACCCAGCCTGGATATTTAATATTCCTAACAGATTATCAGTTCAGCCTATGGGCTTACTTATTCTCTAGAGCCTTCAGACAGGGGCCTACAATCCCAACATCCCTTGACAGAAAAGTGGATGAAGAAAATTTGATGTATACATACAATGGAATCAATACTTTGCATTCCTATCAACAGTGTCCACGGTGTTCTTTTTTCTCCACCAACATCTATTTCTCTTCTTTTTGATGAGAGCCTTCTGACAACTGTGAGTTCTTGTCTCATTTTTGGTTTATTACTTTCCTAATAATTTATAACTCTGAACATAATTTTATGCATCATTTAGCCAACTCTATGTTTTCTATGGAAAATTGAGTCAGAACTCTCTATTCAATTCTTATGGACATTTTCTTTTTGATGGATTGCTTGGTCGTATTTGTTGTTGTTGTGGGGTATGAGTGTGCCATATATTTTGGATATTAACACTTGATTGGAAAATATCACTTGCAAATATATCCTCCCATTGTGTTGGTTGACTTCATTTTATTGATCATTTCCTCAGCTGGGTAAATCTGTTTAGAGTGATACAATCATATTTCTTTAGTTTTGCTTCTGCTTCCCTTGCCAGAGGAGAAATATGTAGAATCCAATTAAGTCCAATGTCAGAGTGTACTTCTTATGTTTAACCCTAGGATTTTTTTCCTTGAGGTTTCATATATTTTATATGACATGAATGGGATTGCTGGGTCATATGATAGGTCTATTTTTATTTTTTAAAGGAACTTCCATACTGTTTCCAAAATGGTTGCACCAATTTTCATTCTCACCAACAGCGTAGGAGAGTTCCATTTCCTTCACAACCTCCCCAGCCTTCATTATTTGTAGACATTTTGATGACAGCCCTTCTCATTACTGTGAGGTAAAACTTTATTTTATTTTTGTCTTGCCTTTGTAAAATTATTAGTAATGTGAGCATGTTTTTATGTTCTTGTTTGTCATCTGTGTGTTTTCCTTAGAGAATTGTCTTCTGCTCATTTTTTGGCTGAGTTGTTTGTAAATTTTTGAAATGGATTTGTATGAACGATTTGTGTATTTTAGAAATTAGCCTCTTTTTGATTGCATTGTTTCCAATTATTTTCTCCCATTTGAAAATTTATCTTTTCATTTTGTTTATTTTGCTGTGTAGAAGCTTTTAAGTTTAATTAGGACCTATTTGTTTTATTTTGTCACGTATTAGGTTCAGATCTTTAAAACGTTTTGAGTTTATTTTTGTACAGTGTGAGGGAGTGTTCTAATTTCATTGATTTCCATGTAGCTGTCTTGCTTTCTCAACATCACTTGCTGAAGACTGTCTTTTAGGCATTGTATATTTTTTTTCCTTTGTCAAACTTTAATTGACCATAGGTGTGATGTTCTATTTCTGCCTCTGTTTTCTGTTCCAGTGATATAGATGTATGTTTGTTTTCCAGTATTGTGCTCTTTTGATTAATGTATATTTGTATTACAGTCTGAGATCTGGGTGGGTTATGCCTCCAACTTTGTTCTTTTTCCTCAATATTTCTTTTGCAGTTCTGGTTATTTTGTAGTTTCATACATATTTTAGGACTTTTTTTAGTTTTGTGGAAAATGTCATATAGTTCTATCTGAATCACTTTATATCTGTAGACATCTTTTGTAGTATGTATATTTTAACAATATTAATTCCTGTAAACTAAGACCATGAGATTTCTTTCCATTTCTTTGCATCATCTTCAAATTTCTTTATCACTGTCTTATAGATTTTATTATATTGGTTTATTCATAGGTTTTTCATTTTTTGATGTGATTTCATATGGATTTTTTTAAATTATGGAATATTTCATTGTTAGTGTAAAGAAATGTGAGTTTTTCTATATTAATCATGAATCATGCTACTTTGATAAATGTATTTATTAGTTTTAGTTGTCTTTGTGTGGAGAAACTTTAGGGTTCTCTATATAGTTTTCATGTCATCAAAAATAATAACAGTTTTACTTCTTTCAATCAAAGTTGAATAACTTTTTTTCTTGTCTAATTGCTGTTGCTAGGACTTCCCATACTGTATTTAATAGAAATGGTGAGAGTGGGCATCCTTGTCTTATTTCTTAATTGGTCTTTCAGATATTCACCTTTGCATATTATGTTGTATGTGGGTCTGTAATAAATGACTTTAGTTATGTTGAGATGTATTTACTATATCCTACTTTGGTAAAAGTTTTCTATTTTTGTTGCTGTTGTTGTTGTTGTTGTTGCTTTAATGAATAAATGTTGAATTTTGTGAAATGCTTTTTATGGGTTTATTGGGATGACGTTGTTTCCCTTTTTCTTTGGTTAATGTGTTGTATCAAACTGATTGATTTGTGTATGTTGAACCTCCCTTGTGACACTGCAATGAATCCAATTTGATCATGGTGCATGATTCATTTTATGTATTGCTGGATTTAGTTTGCTAATAATGCTTTGTAGAATTTTTGCGTCTAAAACAATCAAAGATATTTGCTTGAATTTCTCTTTGCCCGTACTTTTTTGTTGGCTTTGCTCTCAGGGTGATGAAAGCTTCATAGAATTAATTTGGGAGTTTCCCTCATCTTCACTATTTTTCAATAGTTTGAAAAGTATAATTTCTGCTTTGTAATTTTGTACAATTCTCTGTGCGAGCTGTTCAAATCTGCACTTGTATTTAACCATTTTTTTAAACGCAGATTCCATCTTTCTTCTACTAATCAGTTTGTTCCAATTATTTGTTTCTCCTTATCTCTGTCTCTTTCTAGACATGTGTCTATTTCTTCTAAGTTGTCCAGATTTTTGGCATGAAATTGTAGACAAAATGAGCCCTTTTCTGTATATCTGAGGTAACAATTGTTTTTTCTCTTCTTTTATTTCTTACTTTATTGCTTTGGAGCACCACTCTTTTCTTCATGATGCACCTGGCAAGACGTTTTTTGATTTTGCTTATCTTCAAAAAAACAAAATCCATAAAACTTTGGTTCTACTTCTCTTTTCTATCTTTTTTCTATCTAATTTATATTTATGCCTGTAATATTCAGATCATGTTTTTCCTTTTTTTTAACTTTTTCTTATTTATTTACATGCATTTTAAAAATTTACCTCAAATTCCAGAGTACAGCAAAATTTTTCAGTTACAATGAACATATATATATTTGTTGTCACATTTTTTTCTCTGTGAGCTGCCATAATATCTTTTACATATTTCCCTGCACTATACAGTAAAATCTTGCTTATGTATAATACAATTTTGCCATCCCAGTCTATATCTTCACAACCCCCGCCCCCCTGGCACCCAAAACTTTGTATTCTTTGTCTGTGAGTCTATTTCTCTTTTGTATTTATGCTTGGGTTGTTTTGTTTCATTTTATTTTTATATTTCACATATGAGCGATCTCATATGGTATTTATCTTTCTCTTTCTGTCTTACTTCAATTAGAATGACATTTTCCAGAAGCAAACATGTCCCTGAAAATGGCATTTTGTTATCGGTTTTTATGGCTGAGTAGTATTCCATTGTATAAATATACTGCCTATTGTTTATTCAGTCATCTGTCGATGGATATTTAGGCTGTTTCCATGTCTTGTCTATTGTAAATAGCGCTGGCTATGAATATTGGGGTGCAGGTATCATCCTGAATTAGGGTTCCTTCTGGATTTATGACCAGGAGTGGTATGCGTGGTTCAAGTGATATGTATATTCCTAGGCTTTTGAGGGATCTCCATCTTGTTTTCCACAGTGGCTGCACCAAACTGCATTCCCACCAGCAGTGTATGAGATTCCCTATTCTCCACAGCCTCTCAAACATTTGTCATTTGTGGATTTTTGAATGATGGCCATTCTGACTGGTGTAAGATGTTACATCACTGTAGTTTTGATTTGCATTTCTCTGATAATCAGTGATATTGAGCATTTTTTGATGTGCCTGTTGATCATCTATATGTCTTTCATGGAGAATGGCTTGTTTAGGTCTTCTGCCCATTTTTGGATTGGGTTTTTTTTTTTTTTTTTCTTATTCAGTTGCATGACCAGCTTATATATTCTGGAGATCAAGCCTTTGTCAGTTTCATTTGCAAAATTTGTTCCCATTCTGTAGGTTCTCTTTTTGTTTTACTTCTGATTTGCTTACTGTGTAAAGGCTTCCAAGTTTCATTCGGTCTCTTTTGTTTATTCTTCCTTTCATTTCTTCTATGAGAAAAGTTTCGAGGTGTATGCCAGATACACTTTTATCTGTATTTTCCTCTAGGAGGTTTACTGTATCTTGTCTTATGTTTAAGTCTTTGATCCATTCTGAGTTTATTTTTGTGTCTGGTGTAAGTGAGTGTTCTAGCTTCATTGATTTACATGCTGCTGTCCAGCTTTCACAACACCATTTGCAGAAGAGACTGTCTCTATTCCATTTTATTTTCTTGCCTCCTTTGTCAAAAATTAATTGACCAAATGTTTGTCGGTTCATTTCTGGGCTCTCTATTCTGTTCCATTGGTCTATACGTCTGTTTTTGTATCAATACTGTGCTGTCATGTTGACTGTAGCTCTATAGTATTAACTGAATCATTAACATAAAGGAATGCTACTGATTTTTCAACCTGAATCTTGTAACCTGCTACCTTGCTGAATTCTTTGATCAGCTGTAGATGTTTCTGTGTGGATCTTGTAGGGTTTTCTATATATACTAACATGTCATCCGCATATAGTGAGACTTTTACCTCTTCCTTTCCAATTTGGATCCCTTTTCCTTCTCTCTCTTGTTTGATTGCCATAGCAAGGACTTCCAAGACTTTGTTGATTAGGAGTGGTGATACTGTGCAACTTTGCCTTATCCCAGATTTTAGTGGGAAGATTTTGATTTTCACACTGTTGAGTGCTATGCCAGCAGTAGGTTTGTTATATATAGCTTTTATCATGTTGAGATATGTTCCCTCTATGCCCACTTTGGTGAGCTTTTTTATCATACATGGGTGCTGAATTTTATCAAATGCTTTTCCTGCATCTATTGAGATGATCATGTGATTTTGGCCCTTTCTATTGTTGATGTGATGTATTACATTGATTGATTTGCATTTGTTGAACCACTCTTGTGTATCTGGGATGAACCCCATTTGGTTATGATGTATAATCTTTTATATGTGTTGTTGGATTCTATTTGCTACTATTTTTGTGAGGATTTTGGCATCAAAGCTCATCAGTGATATTGGCCTATAATTCTCTTTTTTGGTACTGTCTTTTCCTGGTTCTGGAATCAGGGTGATTCTGGCTTCATAGAATGACTTTGGGAGTATTCCCTCCTTTTCAATCTTCTGGAAGCATTTGAGAAGGACTGGTATGATTTCTTCTTTGTATGTTTAGTAGAATTCTGCCATGAAGCCATCCGGTCCTGGACTGTTATTTGTAGGGAGGTTTTATATTGCTATTTTGATTTCATTCCTAGTGATCTGTTTGTTCAAGGGATCAGTTTCTTCTTGATTCATTCTGGGTGGACAGTATGTTTCCAGAAACTTGTCCATCTCTTCTAGGTTATCCAGTTTGTTTCCATGGAGTGTTTCATAAAATTCTCATATGATATTCTTTATTTCTATTTTATTTGTTGTAATTTCTTCATTCTCCTTTCTTATTTAGGTAATTTTTGCTCTCTCTCTTTTCTTCTTTTTTAGTTTGGCCAGAAGATGTAGATTTTTCTTACTTTTTCAAAAAACCAGCTTTTGGATTGGTTGATTTTTTTCCTATGGTCTTTGGAACATCCATTTTATTTATTTCCTCCACAATATTTATAATTTCCTTCCTACTTCTGCATTTTGGGTTTTTTTGTTCTTTGTCTTCTAGTTCATTCAGCTGGTGGGTTAAATTTTTTATTCGTGATTGTTCTTCTTTTTTGGGAAGGCCTGTATTGCTATAAACTCCCCTCTTTGCACTACTTTTGCTGTGTCCCATAAATTTTGTGTGTTTTTGCTTTCATTTTCTTTTGTCTCATGGTATTTTTTCTATTTCAGTTTGATTTCTTCATTGACCAGTTGGTTTTTAAAAACATATTGTTTAATCTCCATATTTTCCTTTTGTTCTCTTTGTTTCTCTGTTTTTGAGTTCTAGCTTCATAGCATTGTGTGCAGTAATGATGCTCGAGGTAATTTCTATCTTCTTAAAATTGCTGAGGTTTCTTTTGTGCCCAAGTACGTGATCAATCCTGGAAAATGCTCCAGGTGCCCTTGAAAAGAATGTATATCCTATTTTGGGGGGATGCAATGCTCTGAAAATATCCACCAGTCTAATATTCCTATTGTATTATTTAAATTCTCTGTTGCATTATTTATTTTCTGTCTCGGAGATCTGTCCTGTGATGTTAATGCAGTGTTGAAATCTCCAACTATGATTCTATTCCCATCACTATCACACTTTATCACTGTTGGTAATTATTTTGTGTACTTAGGTGCTCTTTTACTTCCTGCGTATGTGTTAATGAGTGTACTATCCTCATCTTGTATCACTCCTTTAATCATTATAAAATGTCCTTCTTTATCTTTCTTAATGAATTTGTTTTAAAGTCTGTTTTGTCTGAAATCAGTACTGCAACACGTGCATTTTGGGCTTTTCCATTTGTATGGAATACCTTTTTTTATCCTTTCACTCTCAATTGATAATTGTCCTTCTCCCTGATGTGGGTCTCCTGTATGCATCATTTTTAACTATCCTGCTTTATTATCTAGCCTGTCACTCTATGTCTTTTGACTGGAGCATTTAGTCTATTCACATTTACAGTAATTGATGAGAGGTTTGTGTTTATTGCCACTTTGACTTTACCTTGGAGTTGACTTAGTATTCCTGTTTGTTCCCTTCATCTTCCTTTTATGGTTTGGTAATTTTCCTTTGTAATATCATGAATTTTATTTAGTTTTAGTGACTCCCTGATAAGTTTTTGTCTTGTTGTTACTCTTTTTTATAAATCTATTAGCCCATTATTATAACTGCTTTTATTAAACTGACAGTAACTTGATCTCAAGTTCATTCTACCAAGAACAAAAAATTTTAAAAGGAAAGACAAAGAAAACAGTTCTGTATTTTCCTGTCTCCCTGTCTCACTCTCAATGATTTGTATGTCTTTTTTTATAATTTTGTGTTTATTTTATTTGTAATTCATGAGTTATCACCTTTCCAGCTGTTCAGTTTATACTTTCTGTAACATCCTGCTGCTTTTCCATTTAGAGTTGACCTTTGAATATTTCTTGAAGCATGGGTTTAGTGTTGCTAAACTCTTGTAGTTGTTTCTTGTCTGTGAAATTCTTTATGTCTCCATCTATCATAAAGTATAGCCTTGCTGGATAAAGTATCCTAGGTTATATTTGTTTTTTCATTCAGGACTTTGAATATAACTTGCCACTCCCTTCTGGCCTGTAGTGTTTGTGTAGAGAAACCAGCTGTGATACTTATGAGGGTTCCCTTGTAACTCACTCTGCTTTTCTCTTGCTGTGTTTTGGATCACTTCTTTATCCTTGACTCTGGCCATCTTAATTATATCTCTTGGTGTGGGTGTATTTGGGGTCTTCTTATTTGGGACCCACTTAGCTTCCTGTAGTTTGATATCTGATTCCTTCTTTAAGTTTGGGAAATTCTCAGTCATGACTTTATCAAACACCTTTGCAAACCCCTTTGATCTTTTTTCCCCTTCTGGAACCTCTATCAAGCAAAATTGGCATGTTTTATATATTCCCATATGTACTTATGCTTTTTTCATTTGTTTCTGGTTGTTTCTCTCGTACCTTTTCTGATAGGGTGCTTTCTATTGTCCTGTCTCCTAAGTCACTAATTCATTCCTCTCCGTTATCTAGTCAGTCTTGTCCTGCCTTTAAATCATTCCTCAACTCAGTCAATGAGTTTACCTATTCTACTCAGCTCTTCTTTATAGCTGCCATTTCATTTATGACATATTTTACATCTCTAAACACTATCTCTTTTATTTCCTTCTGTACTTTGATCATTCTTTTTTTGAAATCTCGATCTAGTAGGATATCGATGTCTATTTCACTGATCATTCTTTCAGGGAATTCTTTCTTTCTTTTAATTGGGAATGGTTTCTCTGCTTCTTCCTCTTGCTCCAAGCTCTCTGGCACTGTGTTTTATGGAGTATCAGTTATCTACTGTGGTCCTAAAATAGTTTATCTACCTAATGCCTATGTAGTAATATAACTTAGGAAAGAGAAAAAAGAGACAGAGTGATAAAGAATTTTAAAGAAGGGAGAAATAAAATTATGAAAACATTGTATAATGAATAATAGAAAGGCAAGTGGAAGCAAAATTTTGAAAAATAATAATAATAAAAATATTTTTATAAAATTTCAAAGGGATGAATATGGGTTTATATATAATTGACTAAGAAGTAAAAATTAAGAGGGTAATAGAAAATGGAAGAGGTAAAAATTATTAGAAAAAGGGGGTGTTGTCAGAATCCTCCTGGAGACTGTATGCTTTTAATGTGAAGTCTTTCTGCCTTCATCTTGTTTTGGAAGCTCAGCTTGAAGTTTCCAGAGGCCCTCCACTGGAGCCCTCTTCTGTGCTGCTCCCAGTGCCTGTCGGCAAGCAGAACACACCTACTCACAACAATGGGTCAGGTGCAGCTCTCCTTTACTGTGGGCTGGCTTATAACTGCCATGCCCGATGCTGCAGTCAGATGTTTCAGACTGACCAGGCAGGATTGGGCATCACCCCCATTTCCAGCACCATGGTCAGAGGCTGCATTCCAGCCCTAAAATTTCGGAGCCAACCTCCCCTTCAGGTTTCCGGCCACTACAATGCTCTGTGACACTGTGCACTCCACAATAGGTTTGCACCCAGGAGGTGGGCTCAGAGAAGTCTGAGGAACAGCCCTGTCCCTGGTCTGGGACAAATCACAGCTCCTTGTTTGTCTTGGTTGAATATGTTCTCAGAGGAACCAGGACAGATTTATCCTATTTGCCTCAGACTGTAGACAAGACTCTGTCTGGCCCTTGAGGCTGCTTAGTCCTTAGGTGTGGTTGCAGGTTTTGACCCCATTGCCAAGTGGGAGCAAAGTGCCAGAGGGTATCGTGGCTGTGCATGAGACCAACCTCTCTTCACCTAGAAAATATTGTGGATTTTCAGATGTGGTGGTATGCACCCTTCCCCCCAGGGCACATCTGCCCTTTTGTTTTATGGAGGGTCCAGTTTGTTCTGCTCCATGAACACACAGCCATGGCACACAGCCACCTACATTTCCCCTGGGCAGCCTCAGTGCAGCCAAACCCATCTTCCACCCAGCTCTGGCAGCATGGCCCTGACACCAGCTGCTGGGCTGCATATTGTTCTGGGTGTCACAAGGAACCTCTGTGCCTGTTTAAATTAGTTCTTTCAGTCAACTGATACTCTGTACAGATCCAAGACTTGGAGGGTACCTCTACATCCTACTGGACACTCAGTTGGAGAGGGGAGACTCAGTGAATGAATGCCAGTCCTTTTTTGCTGCTCCCTCCCCATGGGACCTGTCCCACTCTGTGTTGCCTTTTTTTCCTTCTTTATTCATTTTCTCCTACCTGATTTTTGGCATGTTTATCTTTTGAAGAAGACAATGAACCTTCAGAGTTCTGCAGGTTCTCTGGTTAGCTGAGTGAGTCTCTGGATGTGAGTCTTGGTGCATTTGTGGGAACGGGTGAGCTACGATCATCCTTCTAGTCCAACATCTTTACCGCCCCCCAAAAAAGACTCACTTTATGGAGGAAGATATAGACAGCCTGGAAATAGTTGGAGAAGATATTTCATGGAAATGACAAGAAAGTTCAGATTGCAATGCTCAAATCATACAAAATATGTTTTAAAACAAGGGCCACAATGAAAGTTTAATTTGAGATTATATAAAGAAAAAGAGATCAATATAAAAATAGGGTATTATACTCATTAACTTATATATGGACCCACACCGTAGATTCTAAATATAAAAAGAAATATTAGTAGACATTAGGGAATTAATTCATTCTAAAGCAATTATAGTAGATGAGTTTAACACCTCACTATTCTTATGGACACATCATCCAGAAAGAATATCTGTAAGGAAACAGAGGTCTTAATAGCATATTAGACCATTTCAACCTAACTGCGCTATTAGACACTGCATCAGAAAAGCAGAACACATGAACTTTTCAAGTGTGCAAAGGATGTTATCTAAGGAATTAACCACATATTATGTCATCAAAAGAGCCTCAGAAACTTTAAGCAAATATAGATGACAGCAAGCATTTTTCCATACACAAAAGTATGAAACCATGCATCAAATCTAGAAAGAACAGGAAAACACATACATGAGATTAAACCACATCTTTTAAAAAAATAATAAATGGTCAATGATGAAATCTAACAGGTAATAAAATCATACCTGGATACAAATTGCAATGATAACACAGCTTAATAAAATGTATGGGATGTGGCAAAGACAAATCTAAAATGGAAGTTTAGAACAAATCATGCCTTCTATAATATAAAAGAAAAACCTCAGACAAAGGACTAAGCTTACCACCCATAATAACTACTAATAATTACAAACAAAATCCCAAGGCAGTAGAATGAGAAATCTTTAATGATTAGGTTGAAAATAAATAAAATAAAAATTAAAAAATATATTAAAAATTATAAAATCAATAGCATTTTTTTCTTAAAATTATTAACATTTTGATAAACATTTAGCCAGGCTTATCAAGATATACAGAGTGTGGACCCAAACAAAATAAGAATTGAAAGATTAGAAATAATGTCTGATATTACAGAAATATAAAAATAGATTATGAAACACATATGAGCAGTTATATGACAACCAACTTGATGACCTAAAAGAAATGGACTAATTTCTAGAAACATAAAGCCTGCCAACACTGAATAAAGAGAAAACTGAAAACTTGAAAACAGCAATCAGTATAAGGTAAATAAAATCTATAATTTTAAAAAGACCCCGTGAACAAAATGCCTGGATGCCTTCATTAAAATCTCTTTCCCCCCAACTATTTCTAAAATGAAGGAGGAAGGAAAATTCTCAAATATATTCTATGAGATCATCATTACCCTGATAACAAATCCAGTCAAAAACACTACAAAAAAAGGAAAAGAAAATGAATAGCCAATAACCTTGATGAATATACATTCAAAACTCCTCAATAAAACATCAACAAATTAATCCAGCAATACATAGAAAGGATTATACACAATGATTCATTGGATTCCTTCCAGACTCACAAGGATGGTTCAACATACACAAATCAATCAACATGATACATATCAAATAAAGGAAAGATAAAATTCACAGGACCATGTCCATACACACAGAAAAAGCATTTGACAAAATTCAACATCCATTCATGATCCGAACTATCATGAAAGTGAGTACAATGGGAACATCTCTCAACATACTAAAGGCCATATATAATAAATTATAATACTCAGTGGGAAAAGCTGAAAGCCTTCTGGGTAAATTCAGGAACATGACAAGGATTCCTACTCTCACCACTTCTGTTTAATAAAAATAGAAGAAAGGAAAAGAAAAAGAAGTAAAAGAAAGGCAAAATGGAAAGAAAGAGTCAAAATTGTCACCAGTACTGATGACATAACAATCTACATAGAGAGTCCTAAGGGCTCCACACAGACTATTATGAACAATAAATAATTTCAGCAAGGGAGCAGGGTTCAAGGTATATGTAAAGAAGTCTCTTGCATATCTAGACATTAATCATGAAATAATATAAATTGGATGTTGAAAGCAATACTATTTAAAATCCCATCCCCACAAATATCTTCAAATAAATATAACCACTTATGTGAAATGTCTATACACTTAAAATTATAAATCATTGATAAGAATTTAAAAATGATTCAAAGAAATGGAAAGATGTCTTGTGCTCTTGGATTGAAAGAGTTAATACTGTTAACATGGCCGTACTATACAAAGAAACCTACAGATTTAGTGCAATTCCTGTTACAATGCTGTAGTATTTTCCACAAAACTAGAAAAAATAATTCTAAGTTTCACATGAAACCATTAAAAGTTGCCAAAATGATCTTGAGTTAAAACAAAATTTCTGGTGGTATAACCCTCCCAGATACCTTACTATACTAAAAAACTGCAGTAATAAAAACAGCATGGCATTGGCACACAGGTATAATCAATACAAACAGATAGAGAGCCTAGGAATAATTCCACAAACCAATGATCTATGAATCTATGATAAAAGAAGCAAGAGTACACAGTGGAGAAAAGACAGTCTCTTCAATGGATGGTGTTGGGAAAGCTGGACATGTACATGTGAAACAGTGAAATTAGAGCATTCCCTGACATCATATACAAAAATAAACTCCAAGTGTATTAAGGACATAAATGGAAGACCTGATATTATAAAACTGCTAGAAGGGAATATAGGTGATACACTATTAGATGTATATCATAGGAATATTTTCTTATATCAGTCTCCTAAGGCAAAAGAAATAAAAGCAAAAATAAGCAAGTGGGACCGAAACAAACTTGAAAACTTCTGCACAGCTAAGGACACTATCAATGAAATGAAAACATTGCCTGTGAAACTGGAGAACATATATGCAAACAATGCAAGTGGCCAGGGGTTAATAGATGTAGGTTAATAGATGTAATATGGGTTTAAGTTACAAAACTCAATGTGAAAAACAAAACCTAATCAAATAAAGAGCAGAGTACCTGAATTAATATTTTTCCAAAGAAAACATTCAGATGAGTGACAGGAAGTGATAAAAATGCTTAACATTACTAATTATTAGGTAATTGCAAATCAAAACCACAATGAGGTACCACTTCACACTCATCAAATGGCGATTATCAAAAGATCTACAATTAGAAATTGTTGGAGAGGATGTGGAGGAAACAAAGCTCCTGTATACTCCTGGTAGGAATGTAAATTGCTTCAATTTCTAAGGAAAACAATATTCAGAGTACTTTAAAAACTAAAAAGGGAACTAGCATATGACCCAGTAATACCTCTCCTAGAAAAATCTTGGGAAAATCCCTAAATTGAGAAGAACCAATGTGCAAAATAGCACTGTTTATAATACGCAAGAGACGGAAGCAATCCAAGAGTCCACAATAGACTATGGCCTTAAGAATATATGATGTGTCTATAAATATGCAATGGAATAATACTCAGTCATGAAATAATATAAAACATTGCTATTTCAAAATCACGAATGGGCCTAGTAAATATTATGCTTAATGAAGTAACTTAGACAAAGACAAAAGTATATATTACAATATATATTTTGAATCTAAAGAACAACACATATCTGTGTATATCTATCAATAGTTATCAATCGATAGATGACAGATAAATAGAAAGATAGATAGATAGATACATAGAAAGATAGATAGATAGATATAGAAATAGACGGAGATATAGAGAGATAAAAAGATAGAGAGATTGAGAGACTGAGAGATAAGATAAACCAGACTGAAGCAGACTCAAAGATATGGGAAAAAGTTTATGTTTACCAAAGGGGAAGGGAAAGACAATTCAATGGAAGGACATTAAGACATAAAAAGCAGTACACATAAAGGAGATAAGCAACAAGGATAATCTGTAGAGATCAAGGAATTATACACAATATTTTATAACAAATGTATGTTACAAATATTGTAATAACTTGTAATAACTTATAATGAAATATAATCTACAAAGCGGTTGGAATCACCAAGCTGTCCTTCTGAAACTACACAATATAGAACATCTACTGTACTTCATTTAAAATAAAATATCTCATGTTTAATTTTGTCATTTTTCCTCTGATAGCATCTTCTTTAAAGTTGTTTTAATTTTACTCTTTACTTTTTTTGATTATTGTCTCAAATTACTTCTTTTACTGTTGAGAGGGTGTTACCAGATTGATATATCTATATTTATTGCCCCTGATTTCCTATTTTTCTCTCTTTCATCCATATAGTATAGTAGCATTTTAAGACATCCCAAAATAAACAGTTGCATCTTTCTCGAGGTCCCTACTTAGCATTTTGGTCAAAGTTTTGCATATTTTTATCATTTTATTTTTCTCAGAAGAGCTCTTTCCTACATCTCTTGTAAGGTGTCTCAGTTTTGTTTTTCATCTCATTCAGGCTTTGTTTGTCTAGTAAAGTTTTTATTTTTACTTTGTATCTAATAGATAACTGTGCAAGTTAGAGTATTCTTGGGTGAGAGATTTCATATGTCAGTAGTTTGAAAATGTCATTTTATTTACACTTGGCCTATGTTTTCTGCTGAGAAATCTGCAGAGAGGCTAAAGGGGGTTCCTTTGTAGATTATCATAACATTTTTGGCTGCCTCTAAAATTTTACACTGTGATTGACGCCAATTTGCTTATAATGTATCTTGAATGAGGTCTCTTTGCCTTAAAGTTATTGGTGTTTTGTTGGCTCATGGACTTGTTTATCAGTTCCTTACCCAGGTTAGGGAAGTTATCAACTATTACTTCTTTAAATAAACCATCAGCTGCCTTCTACCATTTTCTCCCTCCAAGATTTGACTCTAATGTGCACTTCCAGAAGAAGTCTGATGGCTAGTGTAGAATTTCCTCACTTTTTAAAATCTTGTATCTCTGCCCTTTCCTATCATTCCTAGTTTTGTATTGGTGAGATTGGTAATCTCTCTTCCACAAAGACAGTCTACTTCCAATGCTTTCTTTTGCATTCATCATCTCATTTATTAAGTTCTTCTTGTCATCCAATAATGTTTGGTTATTTTTTAGTTTCAGTCTCTTTGGTGTTGTATTCCTTATCATCATTTAATTTATTCCTGACTTAACTAAACTGCTTTCTGAGATTTGTTTTGTGTACATATGGCAATATATATGGCCATATTTAGTCATTTAGTTATATATTCCATGACTTTAAATTTGTTTGCTTCTGGGTTGACATTGTGTGTGTGTGTGTGTGTGTCTGTGTGTGTGCATGCCGTATAATGTTACTGTGATTGGTCATGATCTTTTAAATTATTTCTCTGATGACACTAAATAAGAGATTGTGTATTGGAGTCCTTGCTTTTGTTTTCTGGTAGTTTGCAATATAGAACAATATTTAGTTTTCCTTACCAGAGCTACCTCTGATAATATTTCAAAATGGCACTTTCCAGTCACTACTGTCTGGATAAAAGATGTGCTTTCATTGTCACTTCTTAGACTAATCTGGTAGTTAATGCCACTCTTGTCACTGGGATGGGGAACCCTTCCTTTTATCTGATATCCCTTGAGACTCAGTGTAAACATTGAGGAAAGGTGTAAAGGCAGGTGGGTAGTTGGAATCAGGCAAGTGCCTTTTCCATGTCCAGTGTTGCAAGGTACCTTGTCTCCACCACTGTGAATGGGGAGTAGGGACAGTGTCATGAATGTCTGAGTGTCTGAAGGATGGAATTTCTGTCTCCATTGTGGCTCCCTCCTAGTTACGTGTGACCATGAGTACTGGTGCAGTTGGAGGGTGAAGCTGTGTGAACCACTGAGACCCTATTTCTACTGGGTTCTCTGAACCTGTGGGCTCAGATAACCTAGTCAGTAGGCCTTGGTTGCAGGCACCAACTCTGCTCTTCCCTCAATTCAGCCTCCTTTATGTGTTTTACTCCACCAAACTTCAGCTGTACACATGCATTCTGGAGTACTGTTTTGTGTTGTAGTTATTTTCGTTGAGATGTGAATGTTTTACTGACTGTAGATTTAAGGGGAGAGACAAAAATAGTTTAAATTTATGTCACTTTTTTAAAAGTACATAATTTTTGAATGAATAGCTTAAATTCTACTAAGGACATTATAAGTTCAGTAAAGAAATTGAACAAGTCACCTCCCTTAAAATCGTAGAACTACAAAATATTTTCAGTTTTTCCTGGGTTCTTTCTTCAATGTTTTTCCCACATACATACACATTTTCCTATAATATATATCTATAATCTCTTTAAGACCATTTAAACTATTAAAATACCTCTCTGTGCTGTAAATATAGCCCTTTTCTTCTCTAATTTCTAACTAGTAGCTTGCATATTTTTGTCTTTTCCATTCTTCTTACCTGTCCCCACAGGAAACCACTACTTGGTACACTACATATATATACATGGGTTAGTTCCTGTTTTTTTTTTTTAAATGATTATTTCTGTTATATCTTTAGTTTCCTCATGTAAGTGATAATGTACAGTGTTTTCTTCTGTATGACTTATTTTCCTATGTGCAACATCCTCAGACTCCAATCACATTGTTCCAAATGGCAGAATTTTATTTTTGTTACAATTAATTATTTATTATATTATATATATATATATATCTTACATAATCTTCAGCCAATTATCTGTTGATGGGCATTTGAGTTGGGCTTCTGTCCTTTGCTATTATAAATGTTGATGTTTAGGATATTGGGGTAATATATCCTTTAAAGTTTTTGTTTTCTTTTTTTCAGATTTATAAAAAAACTGGAATTGCTGCAACATATAATGCATCTATTTCTAGTTTTCTGAACACTGTCCTCACTTTTATAATAGTGGAAGCATCAATTTATATTTCCACCAACAGTGTACCTGGGAACATTTTTCTGAACATTCTTATTAATGTTTGTCATTTGTAGAATTTGTGTTAATAGATATTTTGGTTGCTGTGAGATTATATTTCATTCTGGTTTTGATTTATGTTTTCCTAATGAATAGCAACGTTATGTATCTTTTTATGTGCATGAAAATCATCCACATGTCTGTTTTTGAAATGTTTCCATGAAGATCCTTCAACTATTTTTATGTTGGGGTCTTTGATTTTTAAATATTGAGTCTAATATGCTTTATATATTTTATGGATAATAACACCTTGTTGGTCTCATTGTCTGAAATTTTACCTTCTATTCTGTGTGTCGACATATGTCTTGTTGAAGGTTTCCTTTCCTTCCAAAAGGTTCTGCACTTCACATTAGTACAAGAAGTAGAATCCTTGTATCACATAGTCCATCTAGTTTTTCCTCACCAAACTATAAACTGTTACTATTAGTTTTGTTTATTTTAATGTTTTTTTTTTTTTTTGTTAGGAGACACATCAAAAATAAATATTGCTATGACTTACCTGAAAGTCAGTTCTGCTCATGTTCTTGGTCAGAAATTCTGTAGTATCAGATTTAACATTTAGGATATTAATCCATTTGTTTCTTAGTTTGTATAGTATGGAAGGAAGTGCTGTTAAATCTTCCTTTTACATGTACTGTCCAGTTTTCCCAGAACTACTTCTTGAAGAGACTGCCTTTTTTCCATTGTATACTCTTGCCTATTTCATTGTAGACTAATTGACCATAAGTGTGTGGGTTTATTTTAGGACTCTTTATTTTTTTCCATTGATCTATGTGTCTCTTCTAGTGCCATATTTTGATGTTTTCATTACTGTAGCTTTGCAGTATGTTCTAAAGTCAGCGTGGATAATGCCCACACCTTTGCTAATTTTTCAAAGATTATTTCAGAAAATTTGGGTCTTACAAGATTTTGTATAAATTTTATAATTTGTCTCCTTGTTTTGTGAAGAAACTTTTGGATTCCGTGAGACTACAAATTTACTAAAAGAAAAAAACAGAAAATATTAAAATGTGGAGGATAAATCATACAACATTAAACAACAATGGATTGCTGTATAAATCAAAGAAAAAATATATAAAGAAAAATGATAACAAAAACAAAGTTCATGGGGTTTAGCAAAAGCAGTATTAAAAGGGAAGTTTATAGCAAAATAATCCCACTAATACTAATAAGAAACATCCCTCCCTTATAACATAATCTTACAACCAAAAATGTATCAAAATATTAAACAAACTTGTTAGTAGAAGGAAAGCCACCTGAAAGTTCAGAAGATAAATAAATAAAATAAAGATTAAAAATAGAAATATTTAATCAATCTAAGTAATGGTTTTTGAAAGCTAAATAAAATTCACAAACTTTAACCAGACTAATGAGCAAAAAAGAAAATACAGATTAATAAGCTCAGAAATAAATGAGAAGTTACAGCTTATATCACAGAAATACAAAGCATCATAAGAGGATGCAACAAATTATATGCCAATAAAATTGAAACCCTAGAAGAAATGGACAAATTATTAGAAAGACATATTCTCCAGTATGGAATGAGAAATAGAAAATATGAACCGATTATCACTAATGAAATTGAATAAATAATTAAACAAAATCTCCCAAGAAACAAAATTCCAGGCCTAGACATCTTCACAGGTGACTTCTGTCAAACATTTAAAGAAGAGCAATCACCTATACTTCTCAGAGTATTCATAAAATTTGCAGAGGAAGGAAGGCTTCCTACCCCACCTTTCCATATCACACTACTACTATAACTGGAACAAATACCTCAAAAAATTACAGGTTAAATATTACTGATAAGCATAGATGCAAAAATCATCACTAAATTGTTAGCAAGCCAAACAATACATTAAAAAGTTTATGCAATATTATTAAGTCCATTTTATTCCAGGGATGACAAACTGATTCAATACCTACAAATTAATCAATATGATGCACCAAACTAACAAACTGAAGAATAAAAATTATATGGTCACCTCAATAGAATTATAAAATACTTTGACAATATCAGTATGTATTTATGATTATATTTCCCCTCAATGTGGGCATGAGGAATCATAACTTAACACAGTTAAGGTCATATGTGACAAGAACTCAGCTAACATGACACTCACTGATTAAAAGCTGAAATCATCTCCTGTAAGAGCAGCAAGAAGACAAGAATTCTCACTCTTACCACTTTTATTCAATATAGTATTGGAAATTCCAGCCATACCTATCCAAAATAAAAGTAAATAAATTATAACTAATTAACAAAATGAGTAAAAGTATCTGTTTGCAGAGGACATACTTTAAACAGAAATCCTAAAGATGGCATGACAAAACTACTAGGGCTTATTAATGCATTTGGTAAAATTTCAGAATGGAAAATTAATATACAGAAATCTTGCATTTCTACACACTAACAAGCTAACAGATAGAGAAATTGAGGGAACTGTCTCATTCACAGTTGCATTACAAAAAGTAAAATATCTAGAAATGTATCCAACCAAGGAGGTAAAATACCTGTACTCAGAAAACTACAAAATATTTATAAAAAAATTGAAGATGATGCAAATAGATGAAAGGATAAACTGTGTTCATAGATTAGGAAAAATTATTGTTTAAATGACAGTATTAACCAAGAAAATACACAAATTAAACTCAGTGCTTATCAAAATACCAGCGGCAATTTCAGAAACTTACAATAAATAATTCTAAAATTTACATGTAATCACAAAAGAGTTGAAAACACTAAAAAAGAAAACAAACAAACAAAAAACACAAACTACTTTGAGAAAAACAAAGAGGATTATCACAATCCCTGATTTTAAACAAGAATACAAAGCTATGGTAATAAAAAAGAATATGGTACTGGCACAGAACAAGCAGAATAATGGAACACAGCACAGTGTCTAAAAATGAAATCAGACAATATGTTTATGTATCTCATTACAATCAAATGCATATACAGTGGGTATAGATAACCAACAGGCACATGAAAACGTGCGACATCACTAACCATCAGAAAAATGCAAGTCCAAAACACAATGAGATTTTATGTCAGTCCTGTCAGGATGACTATTATCAAAAAGATAACAAATATAAGTGTTGGTGAGGATGTAAGAAAAAGAACCCTGATGCACTGCTGGAGTGAATGTAAATTTCTGCTGCCACTGTGGAAAAGAGGATGGGGTTTTATTTAAAAATTAAAAATGAAATACGATCCAACAATTCCAGATCTGGAAACTTATACCAAGTGATAAAAACACTAATCAGAAAAAATAAATTTAACCGTATATTCACTGGAGTATAATTTACAATAGCCAGGAAATAGAAAAAAAAATAATTGCTCATCAGTAGATGTAGAATAAATAATATTTGCATTGATAGTTTATATATATACCCTTCTAGTAATTACAGATTTATCTATATTTATAGATGATAGATAGATAGATAGATAGATAGATAGATAGATAGATAGATAGATATAGAGATATATGCACACACACAAATAAAAGTACAATGGGTTATTACTCAGCTATAAAAAGAATAAATTCTTGTCATTTGCAACAAATGGGTAGACCAAGAAGGTAATATGTTAAGATAAATAAGTCAGACAGAAATACAAATGTTAATGATTTTACTTATATTTGGATTTTAAAACAAATGAACATACCAAAACAGAAAAGGAGTTATAGATATAGAAAGAAACAGGTTGTTCACAAGAAGGAGGGTAATGGGGTGAGGAAAAAGAAATAGTTGAGGAAACTTAAGAGAGAAAATTTTACAGTTGCATATTAAATGAGTCAGGGACAAGAAATGTACTGTAAGAGGAATAGTCAATAAATACGAAATATATTTAAATAGCAACATATCATAACAAGATTTATACTGCTTATCAGTTTGAAATGTATTAAATATAGCAAAAAGTATTTTGTGTATGAGAAACTAGCATAGTGTTATAGATTAAAGTAAACTTCAAAAACAAACAAATATAATTATAGAAAAAAATCAAATTTTTTGTTAACAGAGGCAGGGATTGCAAAAGGAGAAATGGATTAATGCACTCAAAAGGTACAAACCTCCAGCCATAAAATACATGTGTTCTAGGGAGGCCACATAGTAACATGATAAATACAATTAGTACTGCTTTATGATATATATTAATGTTGTTAAGGGAGTAGACCATATAATTACTCATCACAACCAAAAACCATATTGTATATCTTTAATATTGTATCTAAAAGAGATAATGAATTCTCCCAAAAGTTGCTATGATATTTATTTCATGATACATGTAAATCAAATCAATTTCCTGTGCACCTAAACTTACACAATGTTTTATGCCAATTATATATTAACAAAAGTGGAAGGAGAAATGGAAAGGCAATGATCAGATTTTTCCATGTCATTTCTCACGATTGTTTTTTCAGCAAGTAACCTTGAGTCATGATGTATTTATCCTATGTAAAGATAAAAATAAATAAGTGATTCTAAATAATACATAAAAATAATAATAAAATTAATGTTTTCCCATGCCTTAAACTTTCTACATGATAACAGCCCACTGCTTCTTCAGGCATCAATATTTCACTCTGTGTATTCATCTGAAATTAGGGAAATGATACAAAAGTTAACCCTGGTTGCTTTTGCTGTGAGTGATAAAGTTCACTGTCTCTGACCGAGGTTCTCATCTCCCCGACAGCATCTATAAGGAAGGAACATGCTAGGTTGCTAAATATCTCAGCATGGTAAAATCCCAGAACTCCTACACTTCTTAACTGTTTGGCAATGGGAATGCAATACTGACAAAGACTTGATTTTGGAAAACAATGTGGTGTTTTCTCATGGTTGCATTAGGGGATGTGAGGAGAATCCCTGTGATCCTCAACAAATATTCTTGCTCAAGTGCTGGGCAAAGAAATGTAAAGGTTCTGCATTATAAGGACTGAGAACTGCTTTCAAAATGATGACTATGCTCACTGTACTCCAGATAGTCCAAGGAAAGAAAGATTATTGCAATTTCTATGTGAACGGGAATAAGTCAGTGGTTCAGTGTCTATAAATTAGTCAAGGGGAGTTCAAAGCCAAAATAAGTTGTGTCAACAATGAGAATTAAAGAAAAAATTCTCCCACATAACCTTAAATTAAAAGGAGGCACAGTCCTGTGCTGGTCTCTGGGGAATGGAGAATGTATATGCCTCAGTCCAATTCAAAAATTCATTGGCTTGGCCCTAGCATCAACTCGGGATTCAGTGAACAGGTAACAATTAGTATACTGGGAGAAATTAAATCTACCTCTTCCTGACCTGAAGAAAATCTGGTGGCTCAATGAAACTCTTAATTAACAAACATCCTGCCAGATGCAGAAGAATAATTCACTGATGACTCAACTAAGAAAAAATTAGTTACTGCTTAACAAGCCATCTTCACACACACACACAGTGATAGACAAGTTTGTAGTATTTATGGGAAGAATTCAGTGGGCAGAAATCACAGAATACTTTTCAAAGCACCAGCCAACCTTTGTACTTTTGTCAATACTCTAGATTTACCCATGTAGAAAACTACAGATGGACAAACAAACAATAATCTTCTCTAGGATTTCTAATTTTGAAACTAAACTGTAGCTTTTGACTTATCAGTATAGAACCTGTTAAGATGATCACGGTAAGACACACTGTCTGATAAGAGAGCTGGAAACTAGCTGCTGAACCAGCCCTTCTGAACCCGAGACTGCTAGTTTAAACAACAACATAGCCACCATCAGAATTGAGCTGGCAAAATTAAAAGCTCCATGTTTCTGTTGAAGGAACAACCACTACTGTCCAGACACATTTCTCCTGCTGGAAGTGGGCTCTTTTATTCTCTTGGTAAAAGTCATATTTGTGGGATGTGGCTAGAGAATAGCCTGGCAAATTTGCCCATTCTCCAGTTTATCAAAGTCTTTCTTCACTACTGGTGACAAATTTTCAGGACTCAATATTGCCATTCCAGTCTTATTAGCTGACACTTTCTGCATGAGAGTGAAAAGAAGCCTTAGGCTTCCTGACATTGCCTACAATTTTTCCAGCATTTTAGGGCATTTCACATTCTCAAAACGCTTCTATTTTTGTTTTAAATTAATGGGAAATAAAGTCTTCCATGAATATTTTATATTTCCTAATATCTGCAGAAATTTGCTATTCTTGCATTTGGACAAATTTGTAATTCTACCGCCCTCAATTCTTTCTAGCCCACAAAATTTAGATTGCAATTTGGTTACTGAATATGACCACCCCAAATAAGGGTGTAGTAACTCTTAGAAAATTCCTTTCAGAAGGTTAGAATGTGCACAAGTTCTCTGCGGTGTATAAACCTACTTTAAATGTTTGTGATGTCACTGTCCCTTCTGGACAAAGCTCTGACTCTAAGAAGTAAATTAATTAGAAGGCAATATAGTTATTTTATGGGGATGAGACTCAGTTATTTTTGGGTGGGTGGGTGAGGAAGAGACAGGAAAATATCCAGCAAATGAGAATGGAATGTTTTAGGCCTCTAGAAGCATGAATAAAGAACAAAATAATACTTAGTCTCCTGTATCTACCTCCACTTACTGTCTTGAGTGACTAGTCCTTGGGCTATGAAAACAGCTAGTTTGTGGTGAAGAGTAAAGACCATAATAAAATAGTTTGAAAACCATGAGAGTTTTGTTGTTTCTGAAAGAAGATTTTGCTTAAAGTCAACATGTATTTTTCATTCACTAAATACTAAAATGCATCCTGTGGCATGTGCTGTGCTTACTGTGATGGTACTTAAGTTAGACAATGAAAGGGGGATAGACAGAAAATATCTTGAGGAGGTGGTTCCTGTGCTGTGACTGGGAAAGTCTAAGAAGGGAGAAGGAGGACATCCTAAGTCCAATGGTGAGCTGCAGCAAAAGTTGTGAGTTTGGAGTTAACGTTTTTGACAAGCATTTGCCTGGATGTATCTCCAGATACACTGAAACATAAAGATATGCCAAGGTAGTCAGATGTTAGATCTATAAAGAAATGACTAAACTATGTTGTGTTTGTGGGCTTAGATTTGGAAAGGCATTAACTGCCACCCTGAGGATGTAAGCTTGAATTTGGCTGCAACATAAGAGCGACATAAAGTATTCACCAGAAAATATAGTGTAGACCCTTGAGGGTAGGAAATGAAAGCACCAATTGGAATGCTTTGAGAACAGCACAAAGAAGACCATAGATAAAATTTCTTCTTAAACTCTACCACATGTTGAATGTGCCATCTGAGACTACATCATGTGAACTTTATGATTCCAGGGATGAGATAATAGAGACCAATAACCCTGGGCCAGTTCCTGCATTTACCTCCTGTTCCAACCTATCTTAACTTAACACCGTTAATACTTTCCAGAATGAACCAGAAGCCACTTAGTACTTTTCCATATCCACATGTTTTAGGCTTTTCCCAAATTTTTCCTTTTTCTCTTCTTTCTTACAAGAAATTATTCAAATTTACTCCCATATTTTTCCATCAAATAATCATATCAATCAAATATCTCTTTTTTTCTTTAAATGGTAACTTACTCTCCCATTTTACTCTTAAATATATTTAAAAAAATATAAGGAAAATACAGGTACACATATATGTTTATTGTTCAAATACGAAAATAGCAGATATTTGTTGACATTTGCAAACATCAATTTAATCTTTGTTATCCTGTATAATCTGGTAGTCTCTGGTAGAACAGTTGTAATTAGGATGACGTTCATATCCTGCAGTTGGCTGATGAGTTGGCCATGAAAGAGAGATAGCTGATGTATCAGCTATCACTGGCACTGGAAACAATGGGTTGCTCTCTGCTTGTAATTTAGAAAAAGGACCTTCATTGGCCGATATGTTGTGATATCTATTTGGAAAAGTAGAAGGATCCACCATCAGCCCAAGATAATTGCTCTGTTTGGGAGATAAGGTGCTGTACTGAGAAGAAGAAGTTGTAGTTGGAATGAAATCCACAACACGGCCATTTGCTTCAGTGTAGCTGCTTTGTGAGTGCATGTGGAAAGTGGTCAACTGATTTAAAATAGCACGTTGATCCACTGCATTTTGTTTTGGTGGTCTAAATGACATTGATGATGCGGGAGAAAAATCATATCTCATTGGGGTAATTGTATCAACAACTATGTGGCTAGTAGAGGGCTTTCTTTTTAGTGGCATGTTTAAATTTGCAGAAGGTAAAAATGCACGTTCTCCTCTAGTGTCAACCACAAAACCAGAAATATTATTATCCACATTACTCCCTTCTTTAAAGTGCTTCTTGTTGAAATCTTGAGCCAATGAGATACCAGGGAAGCATTTTTAATCCCAACACTATTTTTATTCTCACTAAAATCTGGGGACAGCCTCATTTAAAATTTGGATTATGATAGAACTGCTGTTTTAAAACAAAGGAGAAATATTTTAGTATTTATTTAAAACAAAATACAAGACTAAATAAGCCTAATGTATACAACCTCAGATTTCACG
The DNA here is from genome assembly GCF_009834535.1 of Camelus ferus. Lineage (NCBI taxonomy): Eukaryota > Metazoa > Chordata > Mammalia > Artiodactyla > Camelidae > Camelus > Camelus ferus. The sequence continues at coordinate 26,141,254 of NC_045719.1, forward strand.
CTTACTATACAAAGATAATATAATCAAAATATGAATATTGCTGACTATTTTTTGAAATTTCTTATTTAGAAAATACACATTCAAATAGAATAGTCATCAAATTTGAAACGTTAGCATTTGCAGTAACGGAGAATGCCCTTTTTTAAAATCAGCTTTAACACTTTTATTTAGATTTGTGATAAGATTCATAGTTGCTAGCAATGTTTCTCATAATCTTGAATACTTAAAGCAGTGTCCTCATATTTTAGAAAAAATAAATTAATTTAGCCTTAGTAGTTTTATACAATTTTCAAAATCTAGCTTTACATTTATATTACCAGAGATTGATTAACAAAATAAAATTTTACTTATAAGTTAAGAAGAGGTGACTAAAATTTGTGAATACCTTGCTTAAAAAAAAAGACTTCTTTTTCTTCTGCCAGAAAGTCAGCTAGACAAGCAGATCTTTGAAAATTCTGCTGCACTTTACTAAACCCATAGAGGTTAAGCTGTTTAACTAAACTTTTCAACACTTCCAGTTCAAATTCTAAAGGGGCCTTTCTTTCCAAACTTCCTTCTTAAAGACATCTTCATCGTCACTATGAAGTTCCATTATCATCCCACCAGATGGATTGAAATTGGCACTCCCCCAACCATTTTCCAGAGTTTTCTTGGAAATGTCAGAGAACGAAAATCTTATCTTCATCTGGTTCAGAGACACAATGTGTGTAACATGGTCTTTTTATCAAGGATTCATCACACAAAGTCGAAAAGCATTTTCTTCATCATAGACCTCAAATCCAAGTCCCCAGACAATGTTTGATCACACAATACAGATATCTGGACTTTCCTGAACATTTGGTCCATCTTTATGAGACACATCTTGAATTTCTGAAGAAACATGTGCCACTCAAATAACTTTTTTACAGCTCCTTTCTATCTGCATGATTTTGAGCACTGCAGCTTCAAATGCTGCTTTAGCAGCCTGCACTCATAAACTGCAGGCCATCACAGTTGTTCTCAACCTGAGTAGCTGTGACAACACAAATGACTGGTATCCCAGCAACCCAAGTGTAACATTCAGCCAGTGTTTACTTCTCATTCATCCAGTTAAATTGAAACCTATAAGATGTTTATTTTTATAGTGTGATCTGAAAATATTATTCCCACTAAATCTTTTCAATAAATTAAATTTGGGGTCTATAAAATTAAACCAATCTCCTTCCTTTTGTACACAATTATATAACAGATTTGTGAACAGAGAATAAAAAATGACCTAAATAATTAAACAAATTTTAAAGTTTTGGAATTTAAATTGAAATTTGTGTAAAACCTTGTACAAAAAAGGTATAGCTATTTCACTATCATTTGTAATTAAAGGATACATAATTTGATTTGGATATGGAAGTATTTATTTATCAGTGTGCTTTATATTAAGTAGCTCTATATTCAAAAAATGAGCAGAATAAATATCAGTTTATTTGATATTTGTATATATAAATGGTAAATATTTATGAAATAAAAGTAGATTAAATTAATCAATCAAATTTAAGAAATCCCTAATGGAATTTTTTTTAAATTGTAGTTCAGAATTATAAGTAAAAAGAATTAATTTAATATTCTAATTTAAAATTACAAAAAGAATGTCTTATTCTATACTTACAAATGTTTATTTTTGTCATTCATTCACTCAGGTATTTCAGTCCGTACAAGGAACAAATTTTCTAGTTATTAATAATCCACACTCTTGTGGCTCCAGTTCATTGTACTGAATTGATGTTGCTAAATAAACTTTTGCACAAGATCCTGGGTTCCATACCCAGTGCTCCATTAAGGGGCAAACAAAAAACAAACAATAAATATCAGTAAATATGGTTTTGGTGTGGAAAAGACCACTAAATACATTTTAGGAAGAATTTTTCTCAGTCCTGAAACAGTTGCATTGTTAGTAAAATACGCATTTTATGGCAAGTATTTGTGCTCTACTTGTAAATAATACTATATTCTCTGTCAGTAAACTGTAGTAAATCCGTTCTACAAAAATTATTTTTTTATTTAGACTAATTCCATTA
>NC_045719.1:26143404-26182474 GCF_009834535.1 Camelus ferus
TATATGTCAAGTCATGTGTTATTTTTCTTTCTCTTTCTGGCTTACTTCAATTAGAATGACACTTTTTGGGGATATACATTTTGCTGCAAATTTCATTGTTTTATCTTTTTTATGGTAGAATATATTCTGTTGTGTAAATATGACATAACTACTGTATCCTTTCATCTGTTGATGGAAAATTAGGTTGCTTCTATGTCATGGGTACTGTTTATAGCACTGCTATGAACATTGGGGTGCAGGTGTCTTTTTGAATTAGGGTTCTCTTGGATATATACCCAGAACTGGGATTGTTGGATTGAATGTTAAGTCTATTTTCAATCTTTTGAGGAATCCCCATCCTAGTTTCCACAATGACTGCACCAAACTACATTCATACCAATAGTTTAGAATGGTTCCCTTTCTCCACAGCTTCCCCAGCATTTATTGTTTGTGGACTTTTGAATGATGGCCATTCTGACTATTGTGAGGTGATACTTCATTACAGGTTTGATTTGAATTTCTCTCATAATTAATGATAATGAGATTTTTTTCTTTATTCACATATCTATTTGGCATTTTTATGTCTTTTTTGGAGAATTGCTTGTTTATGTTTTCTGCCCATTTTCAGATTTGGTATCTTTTTTTTTTATTAGGTTGTATGAACACTTTACATTTTGGAAATTAAGCCTTTGCCAGTTGGACCACTTCTAAATATTTTCTTGCATCGTGTAGGTTGTCATTTTGGTATGTTTATGGCTCCCTTTGCTGTGCAAATGCTTATAAGTTTAATTATTCTCATTTATTAATTTTGCTCTTATGTCCATTACCTGGGTAGGCTGTTCTAGGAGATCATTGCTGAGATTTATCTCAGAGTGCTTTGCCTGTTTTCTTCTAAGAGTTTTACTGTGTCTTGCCTTACATTTAAGTCTTCAAGCAATTTTGAGTTTATTCTTCTGTATGGAGTGAATGAGTGTTCTAATTTCATTGCTCTGCATGCTGATATCCAATTTTCCCAACAACAGTTGGTGAAGAGATGGTCTTTTCTGTGTCATTCTTGGCTACTTTGCCAAAGATTAGTTAAAGGCATAGGGGCCTGCAGATTTATTTCTAGGCTCTCCTATTCTGTTTCCATTGGTCCACATGCCTGTTTCTGTTCCATATCGTTCATTGTATGATTATTGTAGCTCTGCAATAGTGCATGGAGGACCACAGGCTGGTTATCCTTCCAGCCTCTATCTTTTTCTTCACATATTGCTTTGGAAATTATGAATCTTTCTGATTGAATATAAATCTTAGGATCATTTGTTCCAGTCCTAAAAAGAAATGTTTTGCATAATTGATAGGAAACTCACATTAATTCTGTGGATTGCCTTGGGCATTATGGGCATTTTTAACATATTGTCTCTTCCTTTATAAGATCATTGGGTATCTTTATAAAGTCTTCAAATCTTTTTTAATTCCCTCAATCAATGTTTTCTAGTTCTCCATGTATAAGTCATTCACCTCCTTGGTCCGATTTATTCCTAAGCATTTTATACTTTTGGGTGCAGTTATTAAAGTGATTGTTTCTATACTTTGTTTTCCTGTTGATTCACTGTTAGTGAAAAGAAAAACAATTGATTTTTGTACATTATTCTGGCTACCTTGCCCAGTTCCTTTATTAGCCTAAGTAATTTTTTGTGAGGCTTTTACCGTTTTCTATGAATAGTGTCATGTCTGCATACCGTGACAGTGTTACCTCTTCCTTTCCAGTCTGAATACTTTTATTTATTTTTCTTGCCTGATCATTGTGGCTAGGACATCCAAGACTATATTGAATAGAAATTGTGAGAATGGGCAACCTTGCCTTGTCTCAGATTTTTGTGGGAATTGCTTCAGTTTTTCACCCCTGAGTATTTTGCTGGCTATATGTTTATCAAAAATAGCTTACATTATGTTGAGTTATGGTCCCTCTATGCCACTGGGATAAGAATTTTTATTGCAAATAGGTGTTAAATTTTATCAAATGCTTTTTCTGCATCTACTGAGATGATCATGTGTTTTTTGTCCTCTCTTTTGTTGGTATGGTGTATCACAATCAAATCATTGATTTGCATATGTTAAAGCATCCTTGTTTTCCTGGGATGAACCTAACTTGATCATGGTGTATGATCTTTTTTTACATGCTGTTGGATTCTGTTTGTTAATAATTTCTTAAGGACATTTACATCTATTTTTACCAATGATATTGGCCTTTAAAATTCTTTTAGGGTAGTGTCTTTGTCTGGTTTTGGTATCAGGTTGATGTTGGCCTTATGGTGTGAGTTTGGGGGTACTCTCTCCATATCAACCTTTTGGAAGAGTTTGAGGAGGACTGGTATGGATTTTTATTTTTATGTTTGGTCAGATTCCCAGTGAAGCCATTTGGTTCTGAATTTTTGTTTGCAGAGATTTTTTTATTTCATTGATACTACTATTCCATTTCTGGTGATCTGTCTGTTCAAATGGTCAATTTCTTCTTGATGCACTATTGGTGGGCTGAATGTTTCCAAAAACTTCTCCATTTCTTCGAGGTTATCCAGTTTGTTTCCATATAGTTGTTCATGGTAGTCCCTTATGATATTTTGCAAATTTGTTGTACTCTTTGTAGTTTCTCCATTTTCACTTCATATAAATCTTGTGTTCTCTCTCTTTTCTTTTTCATGATCCTGTCCAGAGACTTGTCAATTTTGTTTACTATTTCAAAAAAGAGTTTGAAGTTCTTTTTCTATTTTTAAAACTCTATATGATTTCTTTCAAACTTCATCATTATTATTTCCCTCTTTCTGCTGACTTTTGGTTATGTTTGCTCTTCTTTTCATGATTATTTTACATACAACATTAATTTATTTATTTGAAATTGCTATTCTACTTTGAGGAGGGCTTTGTCAATGTGAACTTCCCACTTAAGCCTGCTTTAAGTGTATTCCATAGACTATGTGTAGTGTTTTTGTCATTTATCTCAAGATATTTTTTAATTTCTTCTTTAACATTATCACCCCCCTTGTTTTAGTATCATGTTGTTTAATCTACAGGGTGTCATTTTTTTTCTCCCTGGTTTTTCTGTGATTGATTTCTAGTTTCATGATATTCAGAAAAGTTGCTTGAAATAATTTTTATCTTGTTAAAATTGTTGAGGCTTCTTCTGTGCATGAGTATGTAATCTTTCCTAGAAAATGTTCCATGTGCACTGGAAAAGAATATACATTCTGTTTAGGGGAGATGTACTGTTTTGAAAATATCAACCAAGTCCTAATATTTTATTTTATCTTTTAGTGTCTTTGTTCCCTTATTAATTTTCTGTGTGAAAGACAACTCCAATGATGATAATGGGGTGTTATAGTCTCCTACTATGATTGTTTTCCCATCAATTTCTCACTGTTTTTCTATTAGCATTTGCTTTATATATTTAGGTGCTCCAATATTGAGTGCATATATTTTAAAGAGTATAATACTTTCATTTTGTATTGATCATTAAATAATTATATCATGTCCTTCTTTATCTTTCTCTATGGCCTTTGTTTTAAACTCTATTTTGTGTGAAATCAGTACTGCTAGTCCTGCTTTCTTGTCATGTCCATTTGCATGGAATATATTTTTCCATCCACTTACTTTCAATTGATGTGTGTTCCTCTCCCTAAAGTGGGTCTCTTGTATGCTTCATAATGTGGGGTCTTGTTATATTATCCCATCTAACAATATAAACCTTTTGATTGAAGAACTTAGTCCAATATCATTTATAATAATTATTGATAGAATGGTGTTTACTTCCATTTTGAACTGCATTTTCCAGTTGATTTGGTATTTCCTTTTTGTTCATTTCTTTTTCTTTTTCTGCCTTGATAATTTTCTTTTATTATCTTGGTTTGATTTCTGTTTTGTGACTTCATTGTAAGCTTTTGACTTATGGTTACCATTTTTGTATGTATATGGACCAATTACTATAACTGTTTATTTTAACTGATAGTAATACAAACTCTAAACCATTCTACAGAGAACAGAAACAAGAAGAAAATATTCTGTATTGTCCTGTTTCCCTCTTTGACTCTTAAAAATTTTGATGTCGTGTTTTACAACGTCATGTTTATTCTGTTGTAAGTCATTGTAGCTACTGCCTTTCTAATTATGCCTTTCTCCTTTATATAGCATCCTGCTTCTTTTGTATTTAGAGGAGATCTTTCATTATTTTTTTCTGTTGCTATGTTCTTCTAATATTTGCTTGTGTGGAAGTTATTTATCTCTCCTTCTAATCCAAGGGATAACCTTGCTTGATAAATTATCTCAAATTAAAACTTTCATTCAGGACTTTGAATATGTCTTGCCACTGCCTTCTGACTGCTGTATTTGTGTAGGAAATGTGTTTAAAATATTATGCATAAAATTATATATATATATGTAAAGAATACCTAGAAATGAAGTTAACAAATTAAGTGAAAACCTATTCATCAAAAAATAGAAAACGTTGATGAATGAAATTAAAACTGATCCAAAGAATTGAAAAGATCTCTTATGTTAATGATGTGAAATAATATGGTTAAAACACCCATAGTACCCAAAGCAATCTAAATTTAGTGTGATTCATATCAAAATAGCCATGAGAATTTTCAATTAAATAGTACAAATAATTACAAATTATATGTAACCACAAAGATCATGATTTGCCAATATAATTTTAAAAAATTATTGTCTAATAGTGTAAGGTTCTCTGATCTTAACAGTACTACAAAGCTGTAGTAAATAAAACAACATGATACTGGTTCAAAAACAGATGCCAATGAATAGATGAAATTAGAGTAAGCAGATGTAATCCCTAACACCAATGATCAATTAACCCATGAAAAATGAAGGATGAGTATAAAATGAAGAAGTGACATTCTCCTCAATAATAGTGCTGGGAAGATTGATAATGTAAAATATAGATAAGGATATTTCCTCACATTGCATACAATCCATGAGCACAGAATATCTTTCTATTAATTTTGTTTACTTATACTTCTTGCACCTGTAATTAATAGATTTATGTTTAGATCTTTTATTTCAATTATTAAATTTATTCCTATTTTATTCTTTTTGATATAATTGTACACACAATTGTTTTCCAAACTCCTCTTTGTGATAAATTGTTGTTAGTATATAAAAATGCAACTGATTTTTGTATATTTATTTTGTATTCTGCAAACTTAATAAGTTTGTTCATTATTCCTAACAGTCACTTGAGAAGTCTATGGAGTTTTCTTTCTATGTGAAATTATGTTATCTGTAAAAGTTTTACTGCTTTTTTACAAGTTGGATGCTTTTATGTTATTTTCTTGACTAGTTGTTCTGTCTAGGACTTCTAGTAATGTAATTTAGGACTTGTGAGAATGAGCTACTTTTTCTTATTACTGGTCCAGAGGAAAACATTCCTGTATGTTAACATTGAGCTTGAAATTAGTCATGGGTTTTTCATATATGGTTATTATTATGTTTAGTTACATTCTATATAGAGCAAATTTGTTAAGAATTTTTTCATAAAAAAACTGAAGGTCTGTCAAAAATTTTCCTAAATCTATTGAGATTATTAATTTTGTATTCTTTGTTTTTTAAGGGATGGTATCATATTTGTTGATTGCATATGTAAAATAATATTTATGAATCAGGACTAAATCCAGGTAACTATAGTTTATAATACTTATAATATGCCTTGAATTCAGGTTGCTAATATTTATTTAGAATGGAATATACATATACTGAAAGAAAAAGTTACATTGTAGCTTGGGTGTACATTTATTTATTTAAAAATTTTATCTCTCATTTTGAATTTGGCTTATGTTTAATGGAATTTATTTCTAAATGAACAATATAAATTGTGGTAGAACTGGTTTTACTACAGTTTACTGATAGAGAACATAGCTATTATTTACAATTTGAGCACAAAATACTTACCTTAAAATGCCATATTATTATAACAATGCAAAGTGTTTCAGGACTGAGAAACAAATTACTTCCTAAAAGATAATTAGCTGGTATTTTCCACCCCAACCCACATATACAGTTATTTGTTTATTTGTTTTTTTGTTGCCCCTTACTGGAGGCACTAGGTATCTAACCCAGGATCTTCTGCATAAATGTATTTATCAACATCATTGTGGAACACTTAACAGGAGCCACAAGGTTATGAATTATAAAGATGACATGAAAATTTATTCCTTCTAGGGACTGAAAAACCTCTGAGTGAATGGATGGCAAAAATAAACATTTGTAAGTACAATAAGATTTTCTCTTTTGTAATTTTAAATTGGAAAACTAAATTAGATTTGTTTTAATTATAATGCTGAATTACAATTTTAAAAAAATTCCCCCCTTTTTTGATTTCTAAAATTTGATTGATTATTTTAATCTAATTTTATTTAATAAATATTTATCATTTATTTATAAACATACCAAAGAAACTGATATTTATTCTGATCATTTTTTGAATATAAAGCTACTTAATGTAAAGCACACAGGTAAATAACTACTTCCATATACAAATCAAATTAGGTTTCATTTTAATTACAAATGATAATGAAATAGTTATATATTTTTGTGCAGTTTTACACAAATTTAAATTTAAATTCTAAAACTTTAAAATTAGTGTATTTATTTAGTTCACTATTTATACTCTGTTCACAAATTTGGTATAAATTTGTGTACAAAAGGAAGGAGATTGGTTTTATTTCAGAGACCCCAAATATAATTAACTTAAAAAGATTTTCTTGGAATAATATATGCAGATCACACTATAAAAATAAACATCTTATATTTTTCATTTCAACTGGATGAATGAGAACTAAACACTGGCTGAAAGTTACATTTGGGTTGCTAGGAGACCAGTCATTTTGTGATGTCACAGCTACTCAGGTTGAGAACTCTGATGGCCTAGCAGTTTTTGTGTGCAGGCCTGCCACAGCAGCATTTGAAGCTGCAGTGCTCAAAATCATGCAGATTAGAAAAGGAGCTGCAGAAAAAGTTGTTTGAGATGGCACATGTTTTTTCAGAAATTCAAGATATGTCTGCTAAAGATGGACCAAGTTGTTCAGGAAAGTCCTGTAGATCTCTATTGTGTGATCAGACATTCTCTGGGGTCTTGGACTTGAGGTCTATGATTGAAGAAAATGTTTTTCAGACTTTGTGTGAAGAATCCTTGATAAAAAGACCATGTTACACACATTGTGTCTCTGAACCAATGAAGATAATGATTTTCGTTGTCTGACATTTCCAAGAAAACTCTGGAAAATGGTCGGGAGTGACCAATTTCAATCCATCTGGTGGGATGATAATGGAATTTCCATAGTGATCGATGAAGATGTCTTTAAGAAGGAAGTTTTGGAAAGAAAGGCCCCCTTCAGAATATTTGAAACTGGAAGTATGAAAAGTTTAGTTAGACAGCTTGACCTCTATGGGTTTAGTAAAATGCGGCAGAATTTTCAAAGATTTGCTTGTCTAGCTGACTTTCTGGCAGAAGAAAAAGAAGTCTTTGTTTAAGAAAGGTATTCAGCAATTTTAGTCACCGCTTCATAACTTATATATAAAATTTTATTTTGTACATCAGTCTATGGTAATATATATGTAAAGCTAGATTTTGAAAATTGTATAAAACTACTAAGGCTAAAATCCTTTATTTTTTCTAAAAAATGAGGACAGTTTGTTAAGTATTCAAGATTATGAGAAACTTTGCTAGCAACTATGAATCTTATCAGAAATCTAAGTAAAGGTATTAAAGCTGCTTTTAAAAAGGGGCATTCACCGTTATGCAAATGCTAACGTTTAAACTTTGATGACTATTCTACTTAAATGTGTATTTTCCAAATAGGTAATTTCAAAAAATAGTTAGCAATGTTCATATTTTGATGATATTATCTCCCTATACTAAGTGTGAAATATGAAGTTTTATAGATTAGACTTATTTTAGTCTTGTATTTTGGTTTAAAGTATTACTAAAATATTTCTCCTTTGTTTGTAGCTGCAGGTTTTGATAATCCAAATTTTAAATGAAGCTATCCCCAGATTTTAGTGGGAATAAATACAAGAGTTGGGATTAAAAATGCTTCTCTGGTATCTTCATTAGCTCAAGATTTCAAAAAGAAGCACTTTAAAGCAGGGGGTAATTTGGATAATCATAATTCTGGTTTTGTGGCTGACACTAGAGGAGAAAGTGCAATTTTACCTTCTGAAATTGAAACATGCCTCTAATAAGAAACCCTCTACTAGCCACATAATTTGTGATATAAATACCCCGATGAGAGGTGATTTTTCTCCTGTATCATCAATGTCACTTAGACAACCAGAACAAATTGCAGTGGATTAACGTGTTATTTTATATCAGTTGACCACTTTCCACGCGCACTCACAAAGCAGCTACACTGAAGCAAATGGCCATGTTGTGAATTTCATTACACCTACAAATTCTACTTCTCAGTACAGCAACTTATCTCTCATACAGAGCAATTATCTTGGGCTGATGGTGGAGCCTTCTACTTTTCCGAATAGTTATCACAACATATCAGCCAATGAAGGTCCTTTTTCTAAACTTCAAGCAGAGAGCAACCCATGGCTTTCAGTGCCATTGATAGCTGATACAGCAGCTTCCTCCCTTTCACGGCCAACTCATAAGCCTACTGCAAGATATGGATGTCATCCAAATTACAACTGGTCGGCCAGAGGACTACCACATTATGCAGGATAACAAAGATTAAAATTGATGTTGGCAAATGTCGACAAATATCTGCAATTTTCTTATTTGAACAATAAACTTACATGTGTACCTGTAATTTCCTTGTTTTTTTTTTTTTTACATACAGTTGAGTAAAGTGGGAGACTAAGTTACCTTTTAAAGAATAAAAGAGATATTTGAGTGATATAATCATTTGATGGAACAATATGGGAGTAAATTTGAATAATTTCTTGTAAGGAAGAAGAGAAAAAGGAAGAATTTGGGAAAAGGATAAAACATGTAGAGAGGGAAAAGTACTAAGTGGCTACTGGTTCATTCTAGAAAGTATTAAAAGTGTTAAGTTAGGATATTTTGGAACAGGAAATCAGTGCAGGAACCGGCCCAGGGTTCATGGTCTCTATTATGTCATCCCTGGAATAATAAAGGTCACATGATGTAGTCTCAGATGGCATATTCACCATGTGGTAGATTTTAAGAGTAATTTTATCTATGGCTGACACTAGAGGAGAAAGTGCAATTTTACTTTGTCTTCTTTGTTCTGTTCTCAAAGCATTCCAATTGGTGCTTTCATTTCCTCCCCTCAAGAGTCTACACTGTATTTTCAGGTGTATAGTTTATGTTGCTTTTATGTTGCAGCCAAAGAGAAGCTTATGTTCTCAGGGTGACACTTAATGCCTTTCCAAATCTAAGCCCACAAACTCAACATAGTTTAGTCATTACTTTATAGATCTAGCACCTGACTACCTTGGCATATCTTTATGTTTCACTGTATCTGGAGATATATCCAGGCAAATGCTTGTCAACAATGTTAACTCCAAACACATCTTTTGCTCCAGCTCATCCTTGACTTAGGATGTCATCCTTTTCCCTTCTTAGACTTTCCCAGTCACAGCACAGGAACCAACTCCTCAAGATGTTTTCTGTCTATCCCCCTTTCATTGTTTAACTTGAGTATCAGCACAGTAAGCACAGCACATGCCACAGGATGCATTTTAGTATTTAGTGAATAAAAAATTCATGTTGACTTTAAGCAAAATCTACTTTCTGAAACAACAAAACTCTCATGGTTTTCAAACTATTTCATTATGATCTTTATTCTTCACCACATACTAGCTCTTTTCATAGCCCAAGGTCTAGTCACACAAGACAGTAATTGGAGGTAGATACAGGAGACTAAGTATTATTTTGTTCTTCATTCATGCCTCCAGAGGCCTAAAGCATTCCATTCTCATTTGCTGGATATTTTCCTGTCTCTTCTTCACCCACCCACCCCAAAATGACTGATTCTCATCCCCATAAAAATAACTATATTGCCTTCTAATTAATTTACTTCTTAGAGTCAGAGCTTTGTCCAGAAGGGACAGTGACATCACAAACATTTAAAGTAGGTTTATACACCTCAGATAACTTGTGTCCATTCTAACCTTCTGAAAGGAATTATCTAAGAGTTACTACACCCTTATTTAGGGTGGTCATATTCAGTAACAAAATTGCAATCTAAATTGTGTGGGCTAGAAAGAATTGAGGGTGGTAGAATTAAAAATTTGTCCAAATGCAAGAATAGCAAATTTCTGAAGATATTAAGAAATATAAAATATTCATGGAAGACTTTATTTCCAAACAATTTAAAACAAAAAAGTGAAGCATTTTGAGAATGTGAAATGCCCTAAAATGCTGGAAAAATTGTAGGCAAGTTCAGGGAGCCTAAGGCTTCTGTTCACGGTCATGCAGCCAGTGTCAGCTAATAAGACTGGAATGGCAATATTGAGTCCTGCAAATTTGTCACCAGTTGTGAAAAAGCCTTTGATAATCTGGAGAAAGGGCAAATTTGCCAGGCTATTCTCTAGCCACATCCCACCAATATGACTTTTACCAAGAGAATAAAAGAGCCCACTTGCAGCTGGAGAAATGTATCTGGACAGTAGTGGTTGTTCCTTCAACAGAAACATGGAGCTTTTAATTTTGCCAGCTCAAATCTGATGGTGGCTATGTTGTTGTTTAAATTAGCAGTCTCGGGTTCAGATGGGCTGGTTCAGCAGCTAGTTTCCAGCTCTCTTATCAGACAGTGTGTCTTACCGTGATCATCTTAACAGGTTCTATACTGATAACTCAAAAGCTACAGTTTAGGTTCAAAATTAGAAATCCTAGAGAAGTATATTGTTTGTTTGTCCATCTGTAGTTTACTACCTGAGTAAATCTAGAGTATTGGCAAAAGTACAAAAGTTGGCTGGCGCTTTGAAAAGTATTCTGTAATTTCTGCCCACTGAATTCTTCCCATAAATACTACAAACTTGTCTATCACTGTGTGTCTGTGTGTGAAGATGGCTCGTTAAGCAGTAACTAATTTTTTCTTAGTTGAGTCATCAGTGAATTATTCTTCTGCATCTGGCAAGATCTTTGTTAATTAAGAGTTTCATTGAGCCACCAGATTTTCTTCAGATCAGGGAGAGGTAGATTTTATTTCTCCCAGTATACTAATTGTTACTTGTTCACTGAATCCTGAGATGATGCTAGGGCCAAGCCAATGAATTTTTGAATTGGACTGAGGCATATACATTCTCCAGTCCCCAGAGCCCAGCACAGGTCTGTGTCTCCTTTTTAATTTAAGCTTATGTGGAAGAATTTTTTCTTTTAATTCTCATTGTTGACACAACTTATTTTTGCTTTGAACTCCCCTTGACTAATTTATAGACACTGAACCACTGATTTATTCCCGTTCACCTAGAAATTGCAATAACCTTTCTTTCCTTGGACTACCTGGAGTAGAGTGAGCATAGTCATCATTTTGAAAGCAGTCCTCAGTCCTTATAATGCAGAACCTTTACATTTCTTTGCCCAGCACATGAGCAAGAATATTTGTTGTGGATCACAGGGATTCTCCTCATATCCCCTAATGCAACCATAAGAAAACACCACATTGTTATACAAAATCAAGTCTTTGTCAATATTGCATTCCCATTGCCAAACAGTTAAGAAGATTAGGAGTTCTGAGATTTTACCATGCTGAGATTTTTAGCAACCGAGCATCTTCCTTCCTTACAGATGCTGTCGGGGAGATGAGAACCTCGGTCAGAGACGGTGAACTTTATCACTCACAGCAAAAGCAGCCAGGGTTAACTTTTGTATCCATTCCCTAATTTCAGATAAATACACAGAGTGAAATTTTGATGCCTGAAGAAGCAGTGGGCTGTTATCATGTAGAAATTTTAAGGCATGGGAAGACATTAATTTTATTAGTATTTTTATGTATTATTTATTAGAATCACTTATTTATTTTTATCTTTATGTAGGATAAATACATCATGACTCAAGGTTACTTGCTGAAAAAACAATCATGAGAAATGACATTGAAAAAACTGATCATTGCCTTTCCATTTCTCCTTCCACTTTTGTTAATATATAATTCACATAAAACATTGTGTAAGTTTAGGTGCACAGGAAATTGATTTGATTTACATGTATCATGAAATAAATATCATAGCAACTTTTGGGAGAATTCATTATCTCTTTTAGATACATTATTAAAGATATACAATTTGGTTTTTGGTTGTGATGAGTAATCATAGGGTCTACTCCCTTAACAACATTCATATATATCATTAAGCAGTACTAATTGTATTTATCATGTTACTATGTGGCCTCTCTAGAACACATGTATTTTATGGCAGGAGGTTTGTACCTTTTGAGTGCATTAATCCAATTCTCCTTTTGCAACCCCTGCGTCTGTTAACAACAAATCTGATTTTTTTCTATAAATATATTTGTTTGTTTTTGAAGTTTACTTTAATCTCTAACACTATGCTAGTTTCTCATACACAACATACTTTTTGCTATATTTAATACATTTCAAACTGATCAGCAGAATAAATCTTGTTATGATATGTTGCTAATTAAATATAGTTCATATTTATTTACTATTCCCCATACAGTACATTTCTTGTCCCTGACTCATTTAATATGCAACTGGAAAACTTTCTCTCTTAAGTTTCCTCAACTATTTCTTTTTCCTCACCCCATTTCCCTCCTTCTTGTGAACAACCTGTTTTTTCTATATCTATAACTCCTTTTCTCTTTTGGTATGTTCATTTGTTTTAAATTCCAAATATAAGTAAAATCATTAACATTTGTATTTCTGTCTGACTTGTTTAACTTAATATATTACCCTCTTGGTCAACCCATTTTTGCAAATGACAAGAAATTATTCTTTTTATAGCTGAGTATTAATCCATTGTATTTTTATTTGTATGTGCACATATATCTCTCTATCTATCTATCTATCTATCTATCTATAAATATAGATAAATCTGTAATTACTAGATGGGTATATATATAAACTATCAATGCTAATCTTATTTATTCTACATCTACTGATGAGCAATTAATTTGTTTCTATTTCCTGGCTATTGTAAATAATACTCCAGTGAATATAGGGTTAAATTTATTTTTTCTGATTAGTGTTTTTATCCCTTGGTATAACTTTCCAGATCTGGAATTGTTGGATCATATTTCATTTTTAAGTTTTAAATAAAAACCCATCCTCTTTTCCACAGTGGCATCTGAAGTTTACATTCACTCCAGCAGTGCATCATGGTTCTTTTTCTTACATCCTCACTAACACTTATATTTGTTATCTTTTTGATAATAGTCATTCTGACAGGACTGACATAAAATCTCACTGTGTTTTGGACTTGCATTTTTCTGATGGTTAGTGATGTTGCACGTTTTCATGTGCCTGTTGGTTATCTATACCCACTGTATATTCATTTGAATGTAATGGGCTAAATGACCTTATTGTCTGATTTCATTTTTAGACACTGCGCTGTGTTCCATTATTCTGCTTGTTCTGTGCCAGTACCATATTCTTTTTTATTACCGTAACTTTGTATTCTTGTTTAAAATCAGGGACTGTGATAAATCCTCTTTGTTTTTCTCAAAGTAGTTTATGTTTTATGTTTGTTTGTTTTCTTTTTTTCTTTTTTAGTGTTTTCAACTGTTTTGTGTTTACATGTAAATTTTAGAATTATTTATTGTAAGTTTCTGAAATTGCCCCTGGTATTTTGATAGACACTGAGTTTAATTTGTGTATTTTCTTAGTTAATACTCTCATTTAAACAATAATTTTTCCTAATCTATGAACACAGTTTATCCTTTCATCTATTTGCATCATCTTCAATTTCTTTTATAAATATTTTGTAGTTTTCTGAGTACAGGTATTTTACCTCCGTGGTTGGATAGATTTCTAGATATTTTACTTTTTGTAATGCAACTGTGAATGAGACAGTTCCCTCAATTTCTCTATCTGTTAGCTTGTTAGTGTGTAGAAATGCAAGATTTCTGTATATTAATTTTCCATTCTGAAATTTTACCAAATGCGTTGATAAGCCCTAGTAGTTTTGTCATACCATCTTTAGGATTTCTGTTTAAAGTATGTCCTCTTCATAAAGATACTTTTACTCATTTTGTTAATTAGCTATATTTTATTTATTTTATTTTGGATAGGTATGGCTGGAATTCCCAATACTATATTGAATAAAAGTGGTAAGAGTGAGAATTCTTGTCTTCTTGCTGCTCTTACAGGAGATGCTTTCAGCTTTTAATCAGTGAGTGTCATGTTAGCTGAGTTCTTGTCACATATGACCTTAACTGTGTTGTTATGTTTCCTCATGCCCACTTTGAGGGGAAATATAATCATAAATAGATACTGATTTTGTCAAAGTATTTATAATTCTATTGAGGTGACCATATAATTTTTATTCTTCAGTTTGTTAGTTTGGTGCATCATATTGATTAATTTGTAGGTTTTGAATCAGTTTGGCATCCCTGGAATAAAATGGACTTAATCATATTGCATAATCTTTTTAATGTATTGCTTGGCTTGCTAACAATTTAGTGATGATTTTTGCATCTATGCTTATCAATAATATTTAACCTGTAATTTTTGAGGTATTTATTCCAGTTTTAGTAGTAGTGTGATATGTAAAGTTGGGGTAGGAAGCCTTCTTTCCTCTGCAAATTTTTGGAATACTCTGAGAAGTATAGGTGATTGCTCTTCTTTAAATGTTTGACAGAAGTCACCTGTGAAGATATCTAGGCCTGGAATTTTGTTTCTTGGGAGATATTGTTTAATTATTTATTCAATTTCATTAGTGATATTCGGTTCATATTTTCTATTTCTCATTCCATCCTGGAGAATATGTCTTTCTAAGAATTCATCTATTTCTTCTAGGTTTTCCATTTTATTGGCATATAATTTGTTGCATCCTCTACTGATGATTTGTATTTCTGTGATATAAGCTGTAACTTCTCATTTATTTCTGAGCTTATTAATCTGTATTCTCTTTTTTGCTAATTAGTCTGGTTAAAGTTTGTGAATTTTATTTAGCTTTCAAAAACCATTACTTAGATTGATTAAATATTTCTATTTTTAATCTTTATTTTATTTATTTATCTTCTGAAGTTTCAGGTGACTTTCTTTCTACCAATAAGTTTGTTTATAATTTTGTTACATTTTTTGTTGTAAGATTATATTATAAGAGAGAGATATTTCTTATTTGTATAAGTGGGATTATTTTGCTATATATATCCCTATTAATACTGCTTTTGCTAAACCCCATGAACTTTGTTTTTGTTATCATTTTTCTTTATATATTTTTCTTTGATTTATACAGCAATCCATTGGTTGTTTAATATGGTATGATTTATCCTGCATATTTTAATATTTTTCTCATTTTTTTCCTTTTAGTAAATTTGCAGTCTCACAGAATCCATAAGTTCCTTCACAAAACAAGGAGACAAATAATAAAATTTATACAAAAACTTGTAAGACCCAAGTTTTCTGAAATAATCTTTGAAAAATTAACAAAGGTGTGGGCATTATCCATGCTGACTTTAGAACATACTGCAAAGCTACAGTAATGAAAACATCAAAATATGGCACTAGAAGAGATACATAGATCAACAGAAACAAATAAAGAGTCCTAAAATAATCTCACACACTTATGGTTAATTAGTCTACAATGAAGTAGGCAAGAGTATACAATGGAAAAAAGGCAGTCTCTTCAACATGTAGTTCTGGGAAAACTGGACAGTACATGTAAAAAGAAGATTTAACAGCACTTCCTTCCAAACTGTACAAACAAAGAAATAAATGGATTAATTTCCTAAATGTTAAATCTGAAACTACAGAATTTCTGACCAAGAACATGAGCAGAACTGACTTTGAGGTAAATCATAGCAATATTTATTTTTGATGTGTCTCCTAACAAAAAAAAAACACACATAAAATAAAACTAATAGTAACAGATTATAGTTTGGTGAGGAAAAAATAGATTGACCATGTGATACAAGGATTCTACTTCATGTACAAATGTGAAGTGCAGAACCTTTTGCAAAGGAAAGGAAACCTTCAACAAGACATATGACAACACACAGAATAGAAGGAAAAGTTTCAGACAATGAGACCAACAAGGTGTTAATATCCTTAAAATATATAAAGCATATTAGACTCAATATTTAAAAAACAAAGACTCCAACTTAAAAATAGTTGAAGGATCTTCATGGAAACATTTCAAAACAGACATGTGGATGATTTTCATGCACATAAAAACATACATAATGTTGCTATTCATTAGGAAATAATAAATCAAAACCAGAATGAAATATAATCTCACAGCATTCAAAATGGCTATTAACACAAAGTCTACAAATGACAAACATTTATAAGAAAGTTCAGAAAAAGGATCCAAGTAACACTGTTGGTGGAAATATAAATTGATGAATCCACTATTATAAAAGTGTGGACAGTGTTCAGAAAACTAGAAATAGATGCATTATATGTTGCAGCAATTCCAGTTTTTTTTTTATAAATCTGAAAAAAAGAAAACAATAACTTTAAAGGATGTATTACCCCCAATGTCCTAAACATCAACATTTATAATAGCAAAGGATGGAAGCACAACTCAAATGCCCATCAACAGATGATTGGCTGAAGATTAAGTGAGATATATATATAATATAATAAATAATTAATTGTAACAAAAAATAAAATTCTGCCATTTGGAACAATGTGATTGGACTCTGAGGATGTTGCACATAGGAAAATAAGTCATACAGTGGAAAACACTGTACGTTATCACTTACATGAGGGAACTAAAGATATAAGAGAAATAGTCATTAAAAAAAAAAAAGGAACTGACCCACGTATATATATGTAGTGTACCAAGTAGTGGTTTCCTGTGGGGACAGGTAAGAAGAATGGAAAAGACAAAAATATGCAAGCTACTAGTTAGAAATTAGAGAAGCAAAGGGCTATATTTACAGCACAGAGAAGTATTTTAATAGTTTAAATGTTCTTAAAGAGATTATAGGCATATATTATAGGAAAATGTGCATGTATGTGGGAAAAACATTGAAGAAAGAACCCAGGAAAAACTGAAAATATTTTGTAGTACTATGATTTTAAGGGAGGTGATTTGCTCAATACCTTTACTGATCTTATAATGTCCTTAGTAGAATTTAAGCTATTCAATGAAAAATTATGTACTTTTAAAAAGTGACATAAGTTTAAACTATTTTTGTCTCTCCCCTTAAATCTACAGGCAGTAAAACGTTCACATCTCAACGAAAATAACTACAACACCAAACAATACTCCAGAACGCATGTGTAAAGCTGAAGTGTGGTGGACTAAAACACATAAAGGTGGCTGAATTGAGGGAAGAGCAGAGTTGGTGCCTGCAACCAAGGCCCACTGACTAGGTTATATGAGCACACAGTTTCAGCAGATGCGGTAGAAACAAGGTCTCAGTGGTTCACACAGCTTCGGCCTCCAAATGCACCATTACACATGGTCACAGGTAACTAGGAGGGAGCCACAATGGAGACAAATTCAATCCTTCAGATAGTCATTCATGACACTGTCTCTATTCCCCATTCATGACACTGTCCCTACTCCCTATTCACAGTGGTGGAGACAAGCTACCTTGCAAAACTGGACATGGCAAAGGCACTTGTCTGAATCCAACTACCCACCTATCTTTACACATTTCCTCAATGTGTACACTGAGTCTCAAGGGATATCAGATAAAAGGAAGGGTTCCCCATCCCAGTGACAAGAGTGGCATTAACTACCAGAGAAGTCTAAGAAGTGACAATGAAAGCACATCTATTAAACAGACAGTAGCAATGGCAAACTGCCATTTTGAAATATTATGAGAGGTAGTTCAGGTAAGTAAACCTGAAAATTGTGCAATATTGAAAACTACCAGAAAACAAAAGTAAGGGCTCCAACTCCCAATCTGTTATTTAGTGTCATTAGAGCAATAATTTAAATAATCATGACCAATCACAGTAACATTATAGGGCATGCACACACACAGATACACAGACACAGACACAGACACAGACACACACACACACACACACACACACACACAGAATGTCAACCTTGAAGCAAACAAACTTAATGTCAAGGAATATTGCCATATGACTAATAGAGAATTCCTAATAAGTGTCATACAGAAACTCAATACATAAAACAAACCTCAGAAAGCAGATTAGTGAACTCAGGAAGAAATTAAATGATGATAAGGAATACATTACCATAGAGACTGAAACTATAAAATAAACAAATATTATTGGAGGACCAGTAGAACTTAATAAATGAGATGAAGAATGCAGTAGAAAGCATTGGAACTAGACTGTCTTTGTGGAAGAGAGATTAGCAAACTCACCAATACAAAACTAAAAATGATAGGAGAGGGTAGATGTACAAGATAATAACAAGTGAGGAAATTCTACAATAGCCATCAGACTTCTTCAGGAAGTGCACATTAGAGTGAAATCCTAGAGGAAGAAGAAAGTTAAAAGGCAGCTGACGGTTTATTTAAAGAATTAATAGTTGATAACTTCCCGAAACTGGCTAAGGAACTGACAATTCAGTGAGCCAACAATACAGCAATAACCTTAAGGCAAAGAGACTTCCTTCAAGATATGTCATATGCAAATTGGCAAGTCATTGACAGATTAAAATTTAAAAGGCAGCCAAAAAAAGATATGATAATCTACAAAGGAACACCCATTAGGCTATCTGCAGATTTCTCAGCAGAAAACATAGGCCAGGGGTAAATAAAATGACATTTTCAAACTACTGACACTTGAAATCTCTCACCCAAGAATACTCTAACTTTCACACTTATCACTTAGATACAAAGTGAAAATAATGACTTTACCAGACAAACAAAGCCTGAATGAGATGAAAAACAAACCGAGACACCTTACAAGAGATTTAGAAAAGAGCTCTTCTGAGAAAAATACAATGGCAAAAATATGCAAAACATTGACCAAAATGCTAAGTAGAGACCACAGGAAAGCTGCAACTATTTATTTGGATATGTTTTAACATGCTACTATACTATATGGATTAAAGAGGGAAAAATAGGAAATCAGGGGCAATAAATATAGATATATCAATCTGGTAATGTCTTCACAACAGCAAAAGCAATAATTTGATACAGTAATAAAACAAGTTAAAGAGTAAAAATAAAACAACTTTAAAGGAAGATGCTATCAGAGGAAAAAGGACTAAATTATACATGAGTTATTTTATTTTAAATGAAGTACAGTAGATGTATTATATTGTGTAATTTCAGATGCACAGCATGGTGATTCCAACTAGTTTGTAGATTATATTGCATTATAAATTATTACAATAAATGTAACATACAATTTTTATAATTTATTGTGTATAATTCCCTGATCTCTACAGATTATCCTTGTTGCTTATCTCGTTTATGTTTACTACTTTGTATCTATCAATGTCCTACCATTAAATTGTCTTTCCCTTCCCCGTTGGTAAACATAAATTTTTTCCCATATCTTTGAGTCTGCTTCGGTCTTGTCTATCTAATTCCTCAATCTGTCAAACTATCTATCTTTCTATCTGTCTATTTCTCTATTTCTCTATTGATCTATCTTTCTATGTATTTATCTATCTAACTTTCTATCTATTTATCTGTCATCTATCGATTGATTGCTATTGATAGATATACTCAGATATTTGTTATTCTTTAGATTCCACATAAAAATTATATTATATTCTTTATCTTTGTCTAACTTACTTCACTAAGCATAATATTTACTGGACACATTCGTGATGCTGAAAAATGAATGTTTTATACTTTTTCATGGCTGAGTAATATTGCATTGCATATTTATAGAAACATCATATCTTCTTAAGTGCATAGTCTATTGTGGACCCTTGGATTGCTTCCCTCTGTTGCGTATTATAAACTGTGCTTTTGTGAACATAGGTTCTTCTCAATTTAGGGATTTTCTCCAAATTTTTCCTAGGAGAGGTATTACTGGGTCATATGGTAGTTCAATTTTTAGTTTTTAAAGTAATCTGAATACTGTTTTCCATAGAAGTTTTACCAATTTACATTCCTGCCAGGAGTATACAAGAGCTTTGTTTCCTCCACATCCTCTCCAAAACTTACTATTTGTAGAATTTTTATTAATCACCATTTGACCAGTGTGAAGTGATTCCTCATTGTGCTTTTGATTTGTAATTACATAATAAATAGTAATGTTGAGATTTTTTGTCACTTGCCTGTTACTCATCTGAATGTTTTATGCAGAAAATATTAATTCAGGTACTCTGCTCTTTTTTTGATTGGGTTCTTGTTTTCCACATTGAGTTGTTTAACTTAAATCCATGTTACATCAATTAACCTAAATCTATTAACTCCTGGCCACTTGCAATTTTTGCAAAAAAGTACTTCAGTTTCACAGGCAATGTTTTCATTTCATAGATACTGTCTTTAGCTGTGCAGAAGTTTTGAAGTTTGTTTAGTTTCCACTTGCTTATTTTTGCTTTTATTTCTTTTGCCTTAGGAGACTGATATAAGAAAATATTCCTATGATATATAACCAATAGAAAATCACCTATATTCCCTTCTAGATGTTTTATAGTATCAGGTCTTCCATTTATGTCCTTAATACACTTGGAGTTTATTTTTGTATATGATGTCAGGGAACGTTCTAATTTCACTGTTTTACATATAGATGTCCAGCTTTCCCAACACCATCCTTTGGAGAGACTGTCTTTTCTCCACTGTGTACTCTTGCCTCTTTTATCTTAGATTCATAGATCATAGGCTTGTGGAATTATTTTTAGGCTCTCTATCTGTTTGTTTGATTATACCTGTGTGCCAATTACATGCTGTTTTTATTACTGTAGGTTTTTAGTTTAGAAAGTTATCTGGGAGGGTTTACCACCAGATTTTTTGTTTTATCTCAAGATCATTTAGGCAATTTTTAATGGTTTCATGTAAAACTTAGAATTATATTTTTCTAGTTGTGTGGAAAATACTACAGCATTGTAACAGGAATTGCACTAAATCTGTAGGTTTCTTTGTGTAGTACGGCCATGTTAACATTAACTCTTTCAATCCAAGAACACAAGACATCTTCACATTTCAGTGTATCATTTTTAAATTCTTTGTCAATGTTTTATAATTTTCTTTGTGTAGAACTTTCACATATGTGGTTACATTTATTCTAAGATATTTGGGGGATCGGATTTTAAATAGTATTGCTTTCAACAACCATTTTATGGTATCATGATTAATGTGTAGAAATGCAAGAGACTTCTTTAGATTTATCTTGTCCCCTGCTCCCTTGCTGAAATTATTTATTGTTCATAATTGTCTGTGTGGAGCCCTTAGGACTCTCTATGTAGATTGTTATGTCATCAGTACTGCTGACCATTTTGCCTCTTTTTTTCCATTTTGCCTTTCTTTTACTTTGTTTTCTTTCCCTTTCTTTTATTACTATTAAACAGAAGTGGTGAGAGTAGGAACCCTTGTCATCTTTCTGAATTTACCCAGAAGGCTTTCAACTTTTCCCACTGAGTAATATAGTTTGTTATAAATGGCCTTAAGTATGTTGAAGGATGTTCCCATTGTACTCACTTTCATTAGAGTTCTGATCATGAATTGATGTTGTATTTTGTCAAATGCTTTTTCAGTGTGTATTGACATGGTCCTGTGAATTTTGTCCTTCCTTTATTAGATTTTTATCATGCTGATTGACTTGTGTATGTTGAACCATCCTTGTGACTGTGGAAGGACTCCAATGGATCATCGTGTATAATCCTTTCTATGTATTGCTGGATTAATTTGTTGATGCTTTATTGAGGAGTTTTGAATGTATATTCATCAAGAATATTGGCTTTTCAATTTCATTTTTTTTGTAGTGTCTTTGACTGGATTTGTTATCAGGGTAATGGTGGTCTCATAGAAAATCTTTAGGAATTTTCCTTCCTCCTTCATTTTTTGAAATCGTTCGGGGTAAAGAGGTTTTAATGAAGGCATCCAGACATTTTGTTCAAGGGGTCTTTTTAAAATTGTACATTTTATTTAACTTATACTGATTGCTGTTTTCAAGTTTTCAGTTTTCTCTTTATTCAGTGTTGGCAAGCTGTATGTTTCTAGAAATTTGTCCATTTCCTTTAGGTCTTCCTGCTGGTTTTCATGTAACTGTTCATATGGATTTCATAATCTTTTTTTGTAATTCTGTAATATGAGATGTTATTTCTACTCTATTGATTCTTATTGTGTTTGGGTCCACTCTCTGTATATCTTGATAAGCCTGGATAAATGCTTATCAATTTGTTAATATTTTTAAGAAAAAAATGCTGTTGAATTTATGACTTTGAGATTATTTTCTAATTTTTATTTTATTCATTTTCAAACTAATCATTAAAGATTTCTCATTCTACTGCCTTTGGGTTTTGTTTGTCATTATTAGTAGATATTATGGGTGGTAAGCTTGGTCTTTTGTGTGAGGTTTTTCTTATTTCTTATAGAAGGCCTGATTTTTTCTAAAATTCCCTCATGGATTTGTCCTTGCTTCATCCCATACATTTTATGAAGCTGTGTTTTCATTGGTGTTTGTCCCCAGGTATGATTTTATTACCTCTTTGATTTCATAATTGACCATTTTTTATTTTTTTTAAAATATGTGGTTTAATATCATGTTTGTGCTTTTCCTATTCTTCTTTCTAGAGTTGATGCATAGTTTCATAATTTTGTGTATGGAATAATGCTTGCTGTCATCTATATTTGATTAAAGTTTCTGAGGCTGTTTTCATGACATAATATGTAGTTCATTCCTTAGATAACAACCTGTGCACTTGAAAAGTTTATGTGTCTTGCTTTTCTGATGCAGTGTCCAATAGCTCAGTTAGGTTGAAATGATCTAATATGCTATTAAGACCTCTGTTTCCTTACAGAGTTTCTTTCTGGATGATCTGTCCATCAGAATAATGAGGTGTTAAACTCATCTATTATTATTGTATTATAATGAATTAATTCCCTAATGCTTACTAATATTTCTATTTATATTTAGGATCTATGGTGTTGTGACCATATAAAAGTTAATGAGTGTAATAACCTATCTTTATATTGATCTTTTTCTTTACATAATCTCATATTAAAAATTTATTGTGGCCCTTGTTTTAAAACATATGTTGTATGCTTTGAAATTTGCAATCTGCCCTTTCTTGTCATTTCCATGAAATAACTTCTCCATCTATTTCCAGGCTGTGTATATCCTCCTCCATAAAGTGAGTCTTTTTTTGTTGGAGGCCAAGATGGTGGAGTAGAAGGATGCTCATAGCTCACCCTTTCCCACAAATGCAAAAAGACTCACATCCACAGACTCACTCAGCTAACCAGAGAACCTGAAAGACTCTAAAAGGAGATTGTCCTCTTCAAAAGATAAAGATGCCTAAAATCTGGTAGGAGTAAATGAATAAGGAATGAAGAAAAGGCAACACAGAGTAGGACAGGTCCCATGGGGAGGGAGCAACAAAGAAGGTCTGGCACTCTTTCACTGAGTCTCTCCTCTCCAAATGAGCTGTCAGTAGGATGGAGGGGGTGCCTCCAAGTCTTGGATCTGAACAGAGAATCAGTTGACTGACAGAACTAAGTTAAACAGGCACAGAGGGTCCCTGTGACACCCAGCCCAAGATTCAGCCAAGCATCTGGGTGCAGGACCATGCTGCCCTATCTGGGTGGAAGATGGGGATGGCTGCACTGAGGCAGCCTAGGGGAAATGCATGGGGCTGTGTGCCATGACTGTACATTCATTGGGCAGAACAAACTGGGACCTCCATAAAACAACAGGGCATATGTGCCCTGGGGGAAGGGTGCATACACCCATCTCTGAAAATCCACAAAATTTTCTAGGTGAAGAGAGGTGGGTCGCATGCACAGCCACCATACCCTCTGGCAATTTGCACACATGTGACAGTGGATGCAAAACCTGTATCAACACATAAGGACTTCAGAGCCTCAAGGGCCACACAGATACTAGTCTACAGCTTGAGGCAGATAGGATAATTCTGTCCTGGTTCCTCAGAGAACTTGCTCCACCAAGAGAAATAAGGAGCTGTGTTTTGTCCCAGACCAGGTACAGTGCTGTTCCTCAGTCCTCTCTGAGCCCACCTCCGGGGTGCAAACCCAAGGCAGAGCACACAGTGGCACAGAGCAGTGTAGTGACTGGCACCCTGAGTGGGAAGGTGGCCCCCAAACTTTTGTGGAGGAATGCAGCCCCTGACCATGTTGATGGGAGGGGGCATGTTGCCCACTCCTGCCTGGTTGGTCTGCAAAATCTGACTGAAACATCAGGCAGGCCAGTGACAAGCCAGCCCACAGTAAATGAGAACTGCACCTGACCCAGTGTTGGGAGTATGTGTGATCTGCTTGCTGAAAGGCACTGAGAACAGCACAGATGATGGCTCCAATGGAGGGCCTCTGGAAACAGCAAGCTGAGCTTCCAAAACAGGAAGAAGGCAGAAAGACGTCACATTAAAAGCACACAGTATCCAGGAGGACACCGAATTCCCCCCTTTTTTAAATCTGATTTTACCTGTTCAATTTTCTATTACCCTCTTAATTTTTACTCCTTACACAATTATATATACCCCAATTTAATCCCTTTGAAATTTTATAAAAATGTTTTATTATTATTATTTTTCAAAATTGTTCTTCCACTTGCTTTTCCAGTATTCATTATACAATGTTTTCAAACCATTATTTCTCCCTTCTTTAAAAATCTTTATCACTCTCTCTCTTTTTTTCTCTTTCCTAAGTTGCATTACTACATAGGCATTAGGTAGATAAACTCCTTTAGGACAACTGTAGATAACTGATAATCCATAAAACACACTGCCAGAGAGGTAGGAGCAAGATGAAGAAGCAGAGAAAGCATTCTCAATTAAAAGAACAAGAGAAATCCCCTGAAAGAATGATCAGTGAAATAGACATTGATAGCCTAATCGAGATTTCAAAAAAGGACTGATCAAAGTACAGAAAGAAATAAAAGAGATAGTGTTTAGAGATATAAAATATGTCAAAAATGGAATGGAAGCTATAAAAAAGACCTAAGCAGAATAGCTAAATTCACTGACTTAGACGAGGAATGATCTAAAGGTGGTGCAATGCTGACTAGATAACACAGAGGAACGAATTAGTGACTTAGGAGACAGGAGAATAGAAAGCACCCAAGTAGAAGACCTGCAAGATAAATACCAGGAACAAATGATAAAAGCATAAGGGACCTATGGGATAATATATAGCATGCCAATATTTGCATAATAGAGGTCCCAGAAGGGGAAGAAATATTAAAAGAGATTGATTGCAAAGGTGTTTGAAGAATTCATGACTGACAACTTCCCAAACTTAAAGGAGGAATGAGACAACCCAGTACAGGAAGCTCAGAGGGTCCCAAACAGGAAGACCTAAATACCCCCACACCAATACTTATAATTAAGATGGTCAGAGTTAAGGATAGAAAAGTGATCCTAAAGGCAGCAAGAGAAAAGCAAAGAGTGAGTTACAGGGGAACCCCCATAAGGATCTCAGCTGGTTTATCTTCACAAACACTACAGGCCAGAAGGGAGTGGCAAGATATATTCAAAGTCCTGAATGAAAAAAAAAGATATACTCTAGGATATATTATCCATCAAGGCTTTCCTTTATGATAGAAGGAGACATACAGAATTTCACAGACAAGAAAAAGCTACAAGAGATTAGCAACACTAAACCCATGCTAAAAGAATAGTTGAAAGTTTTACTCTAAATAGAAAAACAGCAGAATGCTACAGAAATGAGAGACTCACAGCAGGAAAGGTGATAATTCATGAATTACAAATAAAATAAACACCAATTTATAAAGCAAGACATACAAATCATTGAGATTGGGAGAGGGAGGCAGGAAAATATAGAATTGTATTTTCTCTTCCTTTTAAAATTTTTTTCTCGGTAGGATGGGTTTGAGATCATTTTACTGTCAGATTAATAAAAGCAGTTATTGTAATGGGCTAATAGGCTTAAAAAAAAAAAGGGTAACAACAAGGCAAAAACTTATCAGGGAGTCACTATACCTAAATAAAGTTCATGATAATACAAAGGAAAATTACCAAACCATAAAAGGAAGATGAAAGGAACAAAGAGGAAATAACAAATCAACTGCAAAGATAAGGTCAAAGTGACAATAAACACAAACCTATCATCAATTACGGTAAATGTGAATGGACTAAATGCTCCAGTCGAAAGACATAGACTGACAGGCTGGATATTAAGGCAAGAAACTTAAATATGCTGCATACAAGAGACCCAATTCAGGGAGAAGGACACATATAGATTGAGAGTGAAAGGATGGAAAAGGGTATTCCATAAAAATGGAAAAAACAGAAAATCAGGTGTTGCAGTACTGATCTCAGACAAAATAGAGTTTAAAACAAATGTCATAAAGAAAGATAAACAAGGACATTTTATAATGATTAAATGAGTGTTGCAAGATGAGAATAGTACACTCATTAACACATATGCAGCAAATAGAGGAGCACCTAAATATATAAAATAATTACTAACAGATATAAAGGGGGATAGTGATGGGAATAGAATCATAGTTGGAGATTTCAACACTGCATTAACATCACTGGACAGAACATCGAGACAGAAAATAAATAAGGCAACAGAGAAATTAATTAATAGAATAGAAATATTAGACTTGGTGGATACTTTCAGACCATTGCTCTCCCCCTTAAAATAGTATATACTTTCTTTTCAAGTGCACATGGAGAATTTTCCAGGTTTGATCATCTACTTGGACACAAAAGAAACCACAGCATATTTAAAAAGCTAGAAATTACCTCGAGCATCTTTACTGACCACAATGGCATGAAGCTAGATATCAACAACAGAGAAATTAAGAAGAACAAAAGGAAAACATGGAGATAAAATAATATGTTTTTAAAAACCAATGGGTCAATGAAGATATCAAAGCTGAATAGAAAAAAAAAATACCTTGAGAGAAAAGAAAATGAAAGCAAAACCACACAAAATTTATGGGACACAGCAAAAGCAGTGCAAAGAAGGGAGTTTATAGTGATAGTGTCCTTACTCAATAAAGAACAATCACAAATGAAAAATTTAAACCACCAGCTGAATGAACTTGTAAAGGAAGAACAAAAAAGCCCATAATGCAGCAGCAGGAAGGAAATCATAAAGATTGTGGAGGAAATAAATAAAATGGAGTTTACAAAGAACATAGGAAAAAAATCAACCAATCCAAAAACTGGTTTTTTGAAAAAGTGAGAAAAATGGACAACCTTCTGGCCAAACTCAAAAAGAAGAAATGAGAGAGAGCACAAAGTAGCAAAATAAGAAAGGAGAATGAAGAAATTACAACAAATAAAATAGATATACAGAATATTATTCGAGAATATTATGAAAAAATCCATGGAACCAAACTGGATAACCTAGTGAAGATGGACAAGTTTCTGGAAACATACAGTCCACCAAGAGTGAATCAAGAAGAAACTGACCCCATGAACAAACATATCACTAGAAGTGAAATCAAAATAGCAATATAAAACTTCCCTACAAATAACAGTCCAGGACCGGATGGCTTCACTGCGGTATTCTACCAAACATACAAAGAAGAAATCATACCAGTCCTTCTGAAATGCCTCCAGAAGTATGAAAAGGAGGGAATACACTCAAAGTCATTTTATGAAGCCAGAAACACCCTGATACCACAAACAGGCAAAGGCAATACCAGAAAAGAGAATTATAGGCCAATATCACTGTTTAGCTTGATGCCAAAATCCTCACCAAAATAGTAGCAAATAGAATCCAACAACACATATAAAAGATTATACATCCTAACCAAATTGGGTTCATCCCAGGGACACAGGGGTGGTTCAACATATGCACATAAATTAATGCAATACATCACATCAACAAGAGAAAGGGCCAAAACCGCACGATCATCTCAATAGATGCAGGAAAAGCATCTGATAAAACTCAGCACCCATTTATGATAAAAATGCTTACCAAAGTGGGCATTGAGGAAACATATCTCAACATCATAAAAGCTATATATAACAAATCTACAGCTGGCATAGCACTCAACGGTGAGAAATTCAAAATCTTCCCACTAAAATATGGGACAAGACAAGTTTGCACACTATCACCACTCCTACTGAACAAAGTATTCGAAGGGCTAACCACAACAATCAAAGTACAGCGAGGAGTAAAATGGATCCAAATTGGAAAGTAAGAGGTAAAAGTCTCACTATAAGCAGATTACATGTTAGTATATATAGAAAACCCTACAAGAGCCACACAAAATCAACTACAGCTGATCAAAGAATTCAGCAAAGTAGCAGTTTACAAGATTCAGGTTCAAAAATCAGTGGCATATCTTCACGCTACTGATTCAGATAATACTATAGAGCTACATTCAACATGACAGCAATTTATTGGTACAAAAACAGACATATAGGCCAATGGAACAGAATAGAGAGCCCAGAAATGAACAAAATTTTGGTCAATTAAACTTCGACAGAGGAGGCAAGAGTATACAATGGAATAGAGACAGTCTCTTCAGCAAATGGTGTTGTGAATACTGGACAGCAGCATGTTAATCAATGAAGTTAGAATACTCCCTTACACCAGACACAAAAAAAAACTCAGGATGGATCAAAGAATTAAACATAAGAAAAGATACAATAAACCTCCAAGAGGAAAATAAAGGCATAACTTTATCTGACATACATCTTGAAACTTTTCTCGTAGAAGAAATGAATGCATTAAGAAATAAATGAGACCTAATGAAACTTGCAAGCCTCTACACAGTAAGGAAACAAGAAATAAAACAAAAAGACAGCCTTAGGAATGGGAAAAAAAATTGCAAATGAAACTGACAAATGCTTGATCTCCAGAATATATTAGCAGTTCATTCAACTGAATAAGAAATAACAAACAACCCAATCCAAAAATGGGCAGAAGACTTAAACAAGCAATTCTCCAAGGAAGACATACAGATGATCAACAGGCACATCAAAAATGCTCAATATCACTGATTATCAGAGGAATACAAATCAAGAATATAATGAGATATCACCTCACACCAGTGAGAATGGCCATCATTCAAAATCCACAAATGGCAAATGCTGGATAGGCTGTGGAGAATATGGAACCCTTCTACACTGCTGATTGGAAAGCAGTTTGGTGCAGCCACTCCGGAAAACAGGATGGATATCCCTCAAAAGCCTAGGAATAGACTTATCATATGACCCACGAATGCCACTCCTGGTCATAAATCCAGAAGGAACCATACTTCAGGATGACACCTGCACCCCAACGTTCATAGCCAGCACTATTTAGAATAGCCAAGACATGGAAACAGCCTAAATGTTCATCGACAGATGACTGGATAAAAAAGAGGCAGTATATTTATACAATGGAATACTACTCAGCCATATAAACCAACAGCATAACATCATTTTCAGCAACAAGGATGTTCCTGGAGAATGTCATTCTAATTGAAGTAAGCCAGAAAAGGAAGAAAAATACCATATGAGATTGCTCATATATGAAATCTAAGAAGAAAATGAAACAGAACAAGCATAAATAAAAAACAGAAATAGACTCACAGACATAGAATGCAAAGTTTTGGGTGACAAGGGTGCGGGGGTTGGGAAGAGATAGACTGGGATGCCAAAATTGTAGAATAGATAAGCAAGATTTTACTGTATAGCACACGGAAATATATAAAAGATCTTATGGCAGCTCACGGAGAAAAAGATGTGACAACAAATACATATATGTTCATTGTATTTGAAAAAGTTTGCTCTACATTGGAATTTGAATCAACTTTGTAAAATGATTGTAAATCAATAAAAAGTTAAAGAAAGGAAAAACATGATCCTAAAGATTACAGGCATAAATATAAATTAGAGAGAAAAACAGCATGCAAAACAGCAATTATACCAAAGTCTTTTTGTCTGTTTTCTTTTTAAGATAGGCAAAATCAAAACTCCTCTTGCCAGGTGCATCATGAAGAAAAGAGAGAATCTCCAAAGCAATAAAGTATGAAATGAAAGAAGAGAAAAAACAATTGTTACCTCAGATATAAAAAAGGGATCATTATGTCAACAGTTTCATGCCAATAAACTGGACAAATTAGAAGATATAGACACATATGTAGAAAGAGACAGAGATAAGGAGAAACAAATAATTTGAACAAACTGATTAGTAGAAGAAAGATAGAATCTGCATTTAAATAAATTCGTTAAATACAAGTGCAGATTAAAAGCTCGTCTGGAGAATTGTACAAAAATACAAAGCAGAACATATACTCTTCAAACTACTCAAAAATAGTGAAGATGAGGGATACTCCCAAATTAATTCTATGAATCTTTCATCACACTGATAGCAAAGCCAACAAACAAAGTATGGGCAAAGAGATATTCAAGCCAATATCTTTGATTGATAAAGATGCAAAAATTCTACAAAACATTGTTAGCAAAGTAAATCCAGCAATATATAAAATGAATCATAAACCATGATAAAATTGGTTTCATTGCAGTGTCACAAAGGAGGTTCAACATATACAAACCAATCAGTTTGATAAAAATATTAACAAAAGTAAAAGGAAAAACAAATTGGTCATCCCAATAAACCCATAAAAAGCATTTCACAAAATTCAACATTCATTCATTAAAACAACAACAACAACAACAACAACAACAACAACAACAACAACAACAACAACAACAACAAGAACAGCAACAAAAATAGAAACCGCTTACAAAAGTAGGATACAGGAAACATATCTCAACATAACAAAAGTCATTTATTACAGACCCACAGACAACGTAATATGCAAAGGTGAAAAACTGGAAGCCAAATTAAAGAATAAGACTAGGATGCCCACTCTCACCATTTCAATTAAACATAGTATGGGAAGCCCTAGCAACAGCAATTGGAAAAGAAAAATGTTATTCAAGTTTAGTTGAAAGAAGTAAAAATGTTATTATTTCAGATGACATGATAATCTATATAGAGAACCCTAAAATTTCTCCACACATAAACAACTAAAACTAATAAATACATTTAGCAATGTAGGATGATTCATGATTAATATACAAAAACTGTCACATTTCTTTACACTAACAGTGAAATATTCCATAATTTTAAAAAATCCATATGAAATCACATCAAAAAAATAAAAATCTATGAATAAATCAATATAATAAAATGTATAAGACAGTGATAAAAAATTTGAAGATAATGCAAAAAATGGAAAGAAATTTCATGGTCTTAGTTTAGAGGAATGAATATTGTTAAAATATACATACAACAAAAGATGTCTAAAGATATAAAGTGATTCAGATAGAACTAGGTGATATTTTCCACAAAATGAAAAACAGTCCTAAGATTTGTATGGAACTGCAGAGGAACCAAAACTGCAAAAGAAACATTGAGGAAAAAGAGCAAAGTTGGAGGCATAACCCTCCCAGATCTCAGACTATATAACAGAAATACAAAAATCAAAACAGCACAATACTGGAAAACAAACAAACATCTATATCACTGGAACAGAACACAGAGGCAGAAATAAAAGAGAACACCTATGGACAATTAACCTATGAAAAAGGAAACAAAAATATACAATGCCTAAAAGACAGTCTTCAGCAAGTGATGTTGAGAAAGCTAGACAGCTACATGGAAATCAATGAAATTAGAACACTCCGTCACACTGTACAAAAATAAACTCAAAATGTTTTAAAGATCTGAATCTAATTCATGACACAATAAAACCCCTAGAAGCTAACATAGGCAAAACAAGACATAAATTGTGGCAAAATTTTCTTATGTCACTCTCCCAAGTGTAAAACTATGAAAGCAAAATAAACAAATAGGTCCTAATTAAACTTAAAATCTTCTACACAGCAAAATAAACAAAATGAAAAGAAAAACTTCCAAATGGGAGTAAATATTTGGAAACAATGCAATCAACAAGAGGCTAATTTCTAAAATACACAAACGTTCATACAACTCCTTTTCAAAAATTTACAAACAACTCAG
Organism: Camelus ferus; assembly: GCF_009834535.1. Taxonomy (NCBI): domain Eukaryota; kingdom Metazoa; phylum Chordata; class Mammalia; order Artiodactyla; family Camelidae; genus Camelus; species Camelus ferus. Next base: position 26,175,542 of record NC_045719.1, read on the forward strand.
CCAGATAATTACCAGAAGACTATTCTCTAAAGAAGACACACAGATGACAATCAGGAACATAAAAACATGCTCACATTACTAATCATTATACAAGGGCAAGACAAAAATAAAATAATGTTTTACCTCACACTAATGAGACGGGCTGTCATGAAAATGTCTACAAATAATGAAGGCTGGGGAGGTTGTGGAGAAAAAGGTACTCTCCTACGCTGTTGGTGGGAATGAAATTTGCTGCAACCACTTTGGAAACAGTATGGAAGTTGCTTTAATAAATAAAAATAAACCGATTGTAAGAACCAGCAATCCCACTCCTGGGCATATAAAAGATATAAAACCAGAAGACAAAGAATCCTAGTTTGAAACATAAGTAGTACTGTCTTACATTGGACTTAATTTGATTCTACACATGTCTCCTTTGACAAGGGAAGCAGAAGCAAAAGTAAAGAAATATGATTGTATCACTCTAAACAGACTTACACTGCAGAAGAAATGATCAATAAAATGAAGTCAACCAACACAATGGGAGAATATATTTGCAATTGATATTTTCCAATCAAGTGTTAATATCCAAAATATATGGCAAACTCATACCACACAACAACAACAAAAAAGACCATAAAATCCAATTTAAAAAAAATCCATAGGAACTGAATAGATAGATCTGACTCAATTTTCTGTAGAAAACATACAGTTGTCTAAATGATGCATGAAAATATGTTCAGAGTTATAAATTATTAGGAAAGAAATAAACCAAAAATGAGACAAGACCTCACACTTCTCAGAAGGCTCTCATCAAAAAGAAAAGTAATAGATGTTGGTGGAGTAAAAGGAACACCATGGACACTGTTGATAGGAATGCAAATTATTGATTCCATTGTATATATACATCAAATTTTCTTCATCCACTTTTCTGTCAAGGGATGTTGGGTTTGTAGGCCCCTGTCTGAATGCTCTAGAGAAGAAGCCAAGTGCTGAACTGACAAATAATCTGTTAGGAATGTCACATATTCAGGCTGGATAAGAAATCGCCTACTCAATGTATCCAGTATGGTTGGCTGGATAGCCAATGATGGGTAAGATCCTCAGAGGAGGACAACCTAAGATAGGCACTGCCGGCTGGATAAGAGATGGCCTATTTAATGAAGTTTCATGATAAAATTTAAAACATGAAATTAATCCTTGATCATTTAACATCCTGTGCTTAGTGCAGGAGCATGGGGACACAAATAGCTTAAGATTATTAAGATTGTTATAACTTAGATGATATGTGAGACATTGTGCATGTCCTACATAAAACCTTTCTCTAAGAATCAATAAACAGAGAACTGCTTCGCTTCTCTCCACACGTGTTTTTGTGTATATGATATCGTGCCACTGACATGGTTATTTAACTTTGGGAGTATCATAAAATGATGTTGCATTATATACAAGGCTCTTTCTGCACCTATTGAGAAGATTATGTAATTTTTATTTTTCATTGTATTAGTGTGGCATGTCACATTTATTGATTTGATAATTTTGAAGTATCTTTAAACCCAGGGAGAAATCACTTTATTCATGGTGTATGATACTTTAAATGTGTTGTTGAATTAATTTTGCTTGTGTTTTGTTGAGAATGTTCGCACATAAGTTCATCAGGGATATTATTCTATAATTTGCATATAATGTCCTTTCTAGCTTCGTTTTGCAAATAAAGCTGGCATCATAATTCCAGTTTGGAATCTTTCACCCATTTAAATTCTTGGGAGATTTGGGGAAGAATTTGCGTAAATTTGTCTTCAAATGCAGGGCAGAATTCACCAGAAAAGTCATCTTGTAAATAATTTCTGTTTTGGGAGGTTTGGATTACTGATTTACTCATAGAAAATTTTGCTCTATAACTTTGTAATTTCCTCTTGATTCAGTATTGGAAGACATATGTTCCTGGGAAATTTCTTTTGTTCTAGGTCATTCAACTTTTTGGATAGTGGTAATTTCTTATGATTCTAAGTATCTCTGTAACATCAGTGGTAATATCTTCTCTTTTATTTCTAACTTTATTTGAGTTTATTTTCTTAGCGAAACTAAATGTTTGTCCACTTTATGTTTAAAAGAAACAGACTTAACTTTTTTTATCATTTCCATTGTTTCTCTTGTTATTTGCCTTACTCTGATTCATTCAATTTATTCCTCATTCTTTATTTTTTCTCATAGACTCTTGAGGTGTAAATTTAAGTAGTTTGAAGATTTATATTACTTTTATTATAAATATTATTTATTTATTTATTTATTTATTATTTATTTATTTATTATTTTATTTATTTACTTTACTTATTTACTTATTTACTTATGTGTTCATTTATTTACCATTGAAGAACTGCCATTTGCAATGTGTCAATCTGTGTTGTATAGCACAGTGTCCCATTTCATGCATATATTTGTGTTCCTATTAAATGTTACTTCACGATATTTAACATACTGCCCTGTGTCATGTAAAAGAAATTATGATAAAATCTAATTTTATATATATTGGATAACATTTATAAACCTACAGCTCCCAAATATATCCTCTCCCAGACCCTTTCCGCAGAAACCATTAGAATATTTAATAGATCTGCGAGTGTGTTTCAGTTTTGTACATGAAATCATAGTGCCCTCATCCAACAATTTTTTTAAGGTTCCATATATGTCATGTCATGTGTTATTTTTCTTTCTCTTTCTGGCTTACTTCAATTAGAATGACACTTTTTGGGGACACATTTTGCTGCACATGGCATTGTTTTATCATTTTTTATGGCAGAGTATTATTCCATTGTGTAAATATGCCACAACTCCTGTATCCTGTTATCTGTTGATGGACAATTAGGTTGCTTCCATGTCTTGCGTGTTGTATACAGCACTACTATGAACATTGGGGTGCAGGTGTCTTTTTGAATTAGGGTTCTCTTTGATATATACCCAGAAGTGAGATTGCTGGATTGTATGTTAAGTCTATTTTCAGTATTTTGAGGAATCCCCATCTTATTTTCCACAATGATTTCATGGAAATGTATTCTTACGAACAGTTTAGGATGGTTCTTTTCTCCACAGCTTCCCCAGCATTGAATGTTTGTGGACTTTTGAATGATGGCTATTCTGACTATTGTGAGTTGATACTTCATTACAGTTTTGATTTGCATTTCTCTGATAATTAATGATAGTGAGTTATTTTATTCATATATCTATTTGGCATTTGTATGTCTTTATTGGAGAATTGCTTATTTTAGGTTTCTGCCCATTTTCAGATTGGGTTTCTTCTTCTTTTTTTTTTTATTAGATAGTATGAACTCTTTATATTTTTGAAATAAAGCCTTTGCCAGTTGCATAATTCTTAATATTTTCTTACAGCTTTAGCTTGTCATTTTTCTTCATTTATTGCTCCCTCTGCTGTGCAAAAGCTGCTAAGTTAATTAGGTCCAATTTATTAATTTTGCTCTTATATCCATTACCTAGGTAAGCTGTTCTAGGAGATCATTGCTGAGATTTATCTCAGAGTGTTTTTCCTATGTTTTCTTCTAGGAGATTTACTGTTTCTTCCCTTACACATAAGTGTTCAAATAATTTTGAGTTTATTCTTGTGTATGGAGTGAAGGAGTGCTCTAATTTCTTTGTTCTGCAGGCTGCTATCCAGTTTTCCAAACAACAGTTTGTGAAGAGATGGTCTTTTCTGTGTCACATTCTTGGCTAATTTTCAAAGATTATTTGAACATAGGTCTGTACATTTATTCCTAGGCTCTCTATTCTGTTCCATTGGTACATATGCCTGTTTCAACTCCAATATCATGTCATTTTTATTGTTGTAGCTCTGCAATTGTGTTTGGAGACCAGGCTGTTTATACCTCCAGCCTCTTTCTTTTTCTTCAATATTGATTTGGAAATTATGAATCTTTTCTGATTGTATGTAAATCTTAAGATCATTTGTTCTAGTCCTAAAAAGAAATGTTTTGCATAATTTGATAGGAACTCACATTAGTTCTGTGGATTGCCTTGGGCAGTATGGTCATTTTAACAATATTGTCTCTTCCTTTATATGAATATTGGGTATCTTTTCAATTCTTCAAATCTTTTTTTAATTTCCTCAATCAATGTTTTCTAATTCTCCATGTATAAGTCATTCACCTCCTTGGTCCGATTTATTCCTAAGCATTTTATACTTTTGGGTGCAGTTGTAAAATCGGTTGTTTCTCTACTTTGTTTTCTTGTTGATTCACTGGTTGTGTAAAGAAATGCAGTTGATTTTTGTACATTATTCTGGCTACCTTGCCCAGTTCCTTCATTAGCCTAAGTATTTTTTTGTGAGGATTTTACAGTTTCCTATGTATAGTGTCATGTCTGCATACCGTGACAATTTTACCTCTTCTTTTCCAGCCTAAATCCTTTTATTTTTTTTCTTGCCTGATCGTTGTGGCTAGGACTTCCTTGACTAAATTGAATAGAAATTGTGAGAATGGGCAACCATGTGTCAGATTTTTGTGGGAAGGGTTACAGTTTTTCACCACTGAGTAGTTTGCTGGCTATATGTTGACTTAAGTTGCTTACATTATGTTGAGATATGGTCCCTCTATGCCCAATGGGATAAGAATTTTTATTGCAAATAGGTGTTAAATTTTATCAAATGCTTTTTTCTGCATCTACTGAGATGATCATGTGGTTTTTGTCCTCTCTTTTGTTGATATGGTGTATCAAAATTGATTGATTGATTTGCATACGTTAAACCATCCTTGTGTTCCTGTGATGAACCTAACTTGATCATGGTGTATGATGTTTTTTTACTTGCTGTTGGATTCTGTTTGTTAATAATTTCTTAAGGACTTTACATCTGTGTTTATCAATGATATTGGCCTAAAATTTTCTTTTAGTGTAGTGTCTTTGGTTTTGGTATCAGGTTGATATTGGCCTTATGGTGTGAGATTGGGAGTACTCTCTCCATATCAATCTTTTGGAAGAGTTTGAGGAAGACTGGTATGGATTTTTCTTTGTATGTTTGGTCAGATTCCCCAGGGAAGCCATTATGTTCTGAATTTTGTTTGCAGAATTTTTTTTTATTTATTCATAATTCTATTCATTTCTGGTGATCTGTCTGTTCAAATGGTCAATTTCTTCTTGATGCAATATTGGTGGGCTGAATGTTTCCAGAAACTTCTCCATTTCTTCTAGGTTATCCAGTTTGTTTCCATACAGTTGTTCATTGTATTCCCTTATGAAATTTTGCAAATTTGTGTACTGTTTGTAGATTCTCCATTTTCATTTCATATATTTCTTGTGTTCTCTGTCTTTTCTTGTTGGTGAGCCTGTCCAGAGTTTTGTCAATTGTGTGTACTATTTCAAAATGAGTTTGATTGTTTTTTTCTCTTTATAAACACTATATGAATTATTTTATCCTTGATCATTATTATTTCCCTCATTCTGCTGCTGACTTTTGGTTTTGTTTCTCTTCTTTTCAAGATATTTTACATACAATGTTAGATTATATATTTGAAATTGCTCTTCTTCTTGAGGAGGGCCTTGTCACTCTGAACTTCCCCCTTAAGCCGCTTTAAGTGTATTCCATAGACTTTGTGTAGTGTTTTTGTCATTTTTCTCAAGATATTTTTTAATTTCTTCTTCAACTTCATCACCCCCTTACTTGTTTTAGTATCATGTTGTTTAATCTACATGGTGTCATTTTTTTTCCCTGGTTTTTCTTTGATTGATTTCTAGTTTCACGGTATTATATCAGAAAAGATGCTTGAAATAATTTTTATTTCTTAAATTGTTGAGGGTTCTTCTGTGCCTGAGTACATAATCTTCCTTGAAATTGTTCCATGTGCACTGGGAAAGAAAGTATATTCTGTTTTAGGGAGATGTAGTGTTTTGAAAATATCAACCAAGTCCAATTATTTTATTGTATCTTTTAGTATCTTTGTTCCCTTATTAATTTTCTGTCTGAAAGACAAGTCCATGATGGTAGTGGGGTGTTATAGACCCTACTATGATTGTGTTCCCATCAACTTCTCCCTTTTTATCAATTAGTGTTTGCTTTATGTATTTAGGTGCTCCAATATTGAGTCATAATACCTTAATGAGTATAAAGCCCTCATTTTATTGTTCCTTTAATCAATATATGATGTCCTTGTTAATCATTCTCTATGGCCTTTGTTTAAATCTATTTTGTGTGAAATCTGTACTGTAGTCCTGTCTTCTTGCCATGTCCATTTGCATGGAATATATTTTTCCATCCTCTGACATTCAATTGATATGTGTTCCTCTCCCTAGAGTGGGTCTCTTCTGTGATCCATAATGTAGGGTCTTGTTATATTATCCCTTCTCACAATATATATCTTTTGATTGAAGCACTTATTCTATTAACATTGTGATAATTATTGATAGATGAATGTTTTATTTAAATTTTAACTTCATTTTCCAGTTGATTTGGTATTTCCTTTTTTCATTTCTTTTTCTTTTTGTAGCTTGATAATTTTCTTTTATTACTTTGGTTTCTTTTTGGTTTTGTGAGTTCTTTTGTAAGCTTATGACTTATGGTTGCCATTTTTGTATGTATATGGACACATTACTATATCTTTTATTTTAACTGATAGTAATACAAACTCTAACCCATTCTACAGAGAACACAAACAAGAAGAAAATACTCTGTAGTATCCTGTTTCTCTCTGACCCTTAAAATTTTGATGTCTGTTTTACAATGTATGTTTATTCTGTTGTAATCATTGTAGCTTATTGCCTTTCTAATTATGCCTTTCTCCTTTATATAGCGTCCTGCTTTTGTATTTAGAGTAGATCTTTCATTATTTTCTTTCTGTTGCTTATGTTCTTTTAGTATTTGCTTGTGTGGAAGTTTTTATCTCTCCTTCTATTCCAAGGGATAGCCTTGCTTGATAAAGTATCTTAAATTACAGCTTCCTTTCATTCATGACT